>NW_022987523.1:0-35000 GCF_902827165.1 Trematomus bernacchii | reverse complement strand
ATAAAAACCTGTCTGAAAATGAGCTGATCAGATTTTGGCCACTTTGTGATGTCATAGTGATGTTTTGTCTTGTGTAACCATTAGCCAATCAGCAACCAAGGTAACCCCCCCCCCCACCTTATCACCTGAATCTCCTCCTAGAGCACCATTGAGTTCTTTGTAACCAAATCTCTCTCAGAGGGGCGTGGGGAGGGGCTCCTTATTTTCATCTAAAGTAACAGACAGAGAATCAGCACTTTGGAAACAGGGCTGAAACAGAGGGGATTATGGGTAATGCTGCAATGATCTGTTTGGTGTTTCAGCCAATCAGAGACAGGCTCTGTATATATCTGAGACCTGTGATATATTGATGAGAAACAGTATAATAGGAGACCTTTAAAATACTTAATAAAGGATGTTTTGTGTGTAGAGGATTGCTTTAGGATCTCTGGGCTTCTGCAGACAGAACATTTGCACAAATAAGTAAAAACTATTATTTTAAATCTGAGTGAATTGCCCCTTTTCTGCAACGACATAGCAAGAAAAGCCTCACTGTTCCAGATACATCTTATTCTCATTGAATTAGTTTTAAACCTGTTCAGTTTAATAGCGTTTTTAAAGCCACCAAATCTCTGGATGTCTTTATTTTTCCCTTTTTTTTTTACATTTATTTTGACTTACGGATTGTTATCTAGTTATTTAAATAATACATTCTTAAAATGCAAATAAAATAAAGACATTTTGAATGTGTGAGTTGATAAATGATTGTTGTTTATATTTGCTAGAGCTCTCTAGCTATATAGAGTTATATATCTAGAGCTCTCTAGCTATATAGAGCTAGAGAGCTCTAGATATAGAGCTCTATATCTAGAGCTGGGATCATGAGAACGGTGCAAAGTCACAAAAAGACGTTTAAATTCAAACCAAATCTGAACTTAAAGCTCACTTTTATTTCGCAGGTCATCCATTCAGTGCTTTTACAAACATTAAAGAAAAACGATTAAAGAAGAGCAGAAGAGAAGAGTCTTCCGTATAAAAATATAACTTCTTTAAGGGGAAGGAGCAGCCAATCAGCTTCACCGAGCCAGGTCACCTGATCAAACAGGAAGTGGGAGAGGAAAACGTTCTGCAGTTTCCAGAGATTCTGGGTTAGAGGTCAGGGGTCAAAGGTTAGAGGTCACGGGTCCTCGGGGGTCCCACACTTCCTGTTTCGGACCTGAATCACTTCCTTCCTGTCCTTCAGGAAGTTTCCGAAGGCGTCCGTCTCTTTGCTCTCCTCCGTTGCTGAAAAAAAAGGATGACCTTCAGATTTCAAGTGTGTGTTTTTTCAAAGAGTATACTTGGATTTTCATTTAGTGTATAACTGTGTTTTTTTTCAGAGTTCAAGTGTGTTTCTTCACACTGTACCTAAGTTTGTTTTTACAGTGTTCATAGTGCTTTTCTAGAGTGTATACAGCAGTGGCGTAGCCAGGAATGATTGTGTTGGTGGGCCTGGAGAAATGTAGGTGGGCCAGGGGGAGACTTACTAAGCGTGGGGTCTGAGCCGAAACTTCATTAATGATTTTATTTATTTTTGAATGCACTAATTAAACATAAGCATAAACTAGCAGTGAAAACACAAACATAGGCACGGCGGCCTCAGAATGTAAAACTGACTTCCAAAGGACTGGCTCTTCGGCCACAGGTTGTTTATCCTTGCCAGTCGCACAGTGGGCACACACTGAGAGTGTTTTCATATTCAGCACATGTGTACACGCTTCACTGCAGACCTCAAGAAGAAATAAGACTTTCATTCACTCACGGCAAAACTTACTTTACTTACTAATTTGCTCACGCTAAAAAAAAATGCACTCCCTATTCCATTGTCATGAAGGTGGAATCTAACTATATCCAGAATAAGCTTTATTGGATCCAGGCTAGGAACATGTTTATTTCTGCTGTAAAGTTGGGGGTCTATGGAAATGGCTCCTTTCTGCATCCATCCCCTGTCGGCCACTAGATGAACTGCAGTTTGTGGCACTTCCTTCTGGGCTTCCCGGCTCTGCCCCAGAGTTTGCCGCATGTCAGGAATGTCAAATTCGCTATGACGCACTGATTGGCTGTGGGTGGGCCAGACGTGCAGCTACGCCACTGGTATACAGTATACAGTGTTCATAATGATTTTGTTTTTTACAGTGCATAATGATTTTGTTTTTTACAGTGTATACAGTGATCATAATTTTTTTGTTTTTTACAGTGTATACAGTGTTCATAATGATTTTGTTTTTTACAGTGTATACAGTGATCATAATGATTTTGTTTTTTACAGTGTATACAGTGATCATAATGATTTTTTACAGTGTTCATAGTGATTTATGACAGTGTATACATCTTTAACAATTTATACAAATGTTTTTGTGTTTTTACAGAGTTGTGTTTTTTTCTTACAGTATTAACATTTTACAGCATATTTATGTGTGTTAAATTATAAAAAGGGTTTCTGTTTACGCGTAGTACTTGTTTTTTAAAAGCGTATAGTTGTGTGTTTTTACAGTGTGGACGTGTGTTTTAGTACAAGTATTCTTGTTTGTAGTAGTACAGCGTATACTGTTTATTTCTCACCTCCGTGGTCGATGTCGTCCGTGTCGCTGTCCTCGTCTTCCTCGCTGTCGTCAGGGTTACCACGGTTCATGATGAGGTCACTGGGCCCCGCAATGTCAACGCCGTCTTTATGAATAACATCAGGAATAATTAGAGTTGATTCAGAATCAGGTTCATCCCCAGGTACAGGACACGTACGAGGAATTCGGCGTGGTGTCATGGTGCAGACATAAAAGTAATAATAACATTTAAAAATAATAAAAAATATAGTAAAATAAAGGAATGAATACAAATTAAATAAAGCAGTATTTACATTGAAATAGAATGGAATAAAATATAGTCACTTTACAATACTTACCGACGGGAGCTTTTATGACATTCCAGATTCTCAGGCTTTAATATGAAGTTGGTCAGACGTTTGCAGCTTCAACAGCTTTTCAGATTTCTACAATCTTCTGGAGATAACGGTGGGAATGTTTGCCCATTCTCAATTTACCTTTTTCTATTATAAAATGTCTTTCTACTCACAATTTACTTTTTCCTCAGAATCTTTAGATTTTTCCAAGAATTTTGATTTTATTTTTCCAAAAATGTACTTTTTTTCTCATAATTTCAGTTTTTCTCATAATTTTGACTTTTTTCTCAAACTAACTTTTTCTCAGTATGTTTACTTACTCAGAATTGTTTCTTTTTTCTCATAATAGTAATAATAATAATAATAATCATGATTTGGATTTTCTTCTAGGAATTGACCTTTTCCAAAATGTTTCTACTTTGGTATTTTTTTCGAATAATTAAAATGTTTATAGAATTTTGACTTTTTTCAAAAATGTACTTTTTCCTCATAACTAACGGTACGTCTACACAGCAGCGTTAAAAAAATCTTGGAGGTGGGCGTATCTGAAGCTTGAGGATTTTTTGCGAGCAAGGCACGAACAACCAATCACATGAATCTCCCGCCCGCGACATACGAAGCAAAAAAGCCCGAAGTAAACTGGATATAAACTCCCCAAACAGGCGAAAACATACCACTGTCTCTGCCACCTCCCTCCATGCCTGGCTCCTCCGGTTTGTATCCCGGTAGGTAAATAGGGTCTGGTCATAAAGCACCGGGTGATTCCCTACCGCTAATTTCTCCTCCATGTTTTGGAATATGAGGAAATGACCTGTGGTATGTCTCTCCCAGCATACATGCCGTTTGATTGGCTAGAGCTTGAACTGTCAGATTTGCGTACACGGGATTTGATTGGCTGACGCTTCCACCTCAGCTTCAAAAGTTGAACATTGCTCAACTTTGAATCCTCAAAATCCTGAAAATCTCCGCTCGCCTGCCCACAATGCATTTCGGCGAAAAGTGAGGCAAAGTGACGTCGCCCCATTCAAAGTGAATGGGCAGAAGCGTTTCACAAGATTTTTTAAACGCTGCTGTGTGGACGGTCCCCGTAACTTCTCAGATTTTCTTCTCACAATTTACTTTCCCCAGACTTTAGTCTCGTTCCTGCTCCAATGCTTTAGTCCATACCGTATGTTAGTGTTTCTGTGTGATGTGTTTGAACCTCTACCTGTTTTAGGCGTGTTCATATCCACGGCTCCCAGATCCTTCCTGAGTCGCTCCATCTGATCCTGCTGCTTCTTGCTCTGAGCGTCCAGCTGAACACAACAAGCCACTTGTTTACACTAATCAGAGTAACTACACTTAACTAATCATTATAACCATGGCTGTTAAAACAAAGGTATTTTCTTTATCTTTGACAAAACAATCGCTCTCTGTTAACGGCACTATAAATGAATGTTTTTGTTATTTGATGAACTCACCAGCTGTTTGCGGAGTCTTTCATATTCTGGTCGATATTCCCTGAGGGAAAAGGAGGAGAAGTTCAGCTTTTTTAAATTAGACCATATTATCTTTTTCACATATTGAGATTAAAAAAGATACAATTTAGTTTCAGTTATTTCAGAGTGCATTGGAGATGTAGTTTTCCCTTCAGAGGAGTGACTCAGCTGCTCGAGATCTTTCTAAATGACATTAAATGAGATGTGTTTTCAGCGACCTCTCGTATTCGTCTGCAGCTTTCCTCGACCTGCACGAACAGCTCGTCCAGTCCACTTCCCGTCACCCGCAGACACGCCCACCACCTGAGGAGAGAGAGGGTCATGATATTTCACATCTCTAAATTCTAACTTTGTGTAAATATGTTTATTTCTATTTAAATTTTATTGCAACATTTTCTGTTTGTATAACAATGTTCTATTTCTCCTGTTTATCTAAATTATGTATTTACCATTTTTGTTGCATATTTGTACTTGTATGTACTATATATACATATTTGTAATGTATTTGAATTTATTTAACTTTTTATTGAACACTGTCTTGAGTATATATATATTAATATATATATATATATATATATATATATATATATATATATATTATATATAATGTTAATTTGCATTTTTCTTAAACATTTTCTGTTTATATTATAATTTTCTTATTCTATTAAATACTTTTGTCTTTTTTTAAATATTATTCTATTTTTATTGCAACTTATTCATTAATTGTTTTCTACTTACTTTATAGGAATATTTTTAATGTACAGTATTTTTATTTATTCATCTTTTTGGTTTAATTAAAATACATTCTCTCTTTTTTCCTTTTTTCAATCAGTCTTGTGTTTGCATACATTTTTATTCTATTAAACATTGTTATTGCAAAATGTAACTATAAACTCTTATATTTGTATATATTGTCAACGCTTTTTAATCGTATTATTTTATTGCACATTTTCAATTTATTTCATCGTTTTATTCGAATGCTCACCGTTAAACTTTTCAACTTTAATATATTATTTAAAGCATTAATTTGCAACATTTCCACTTCCACTTCCTTGCCTTATAATAACATTAATACACGTGTAATAGTCTTAACAGTGTTGATTTCGCCCAACGGGGCATAACCCTCTCTCTCTCTGTGTGGGGGGGGGGGCCTAACACCTCTCGCTCTGTGTGAGGGGGGGGGCCGAACACTCTCTCTCTAGCGGCTGTTGGGGGGGGGGGCCTAACACTTCTCTCTCTCTGTGTGGGGGGGGGGGCCTAACACTCTCTCTCCTCATTAGTGGGGGGGGGGGGGGGCCTAACACTCTCTCAGCTCGTGTGTGGGGGGGGGGCCTAACACTCTCTCTCTCTGTGTGGGTGGGGGGGGGGTGGGGCCTAACACGCTCCTATCGTCTGTGTGGGGGGGGGGGGCCTAACAGCTCGGTCGCATCCGTCTCTCTTTGTTTTGGTACGCTGAGGATGGAAGATGTGGTAGGGATGTTTGGGTTCCCTAAACACGTCTACTCTCTCTGTGTGGGGGGGTGGGGCCTAACACTCTCTCTCTGTGTGGGGGGGGGGGGGTGTGGGGGGGGGGGCCTAACACTCTCTCTCTCTGTGTGGGGGGGGGGCCTAACACTCTCTCTCTCTGTGTGGGGGGGGGGGCCTACACTCTCTCTCTCTCTCTCTCTCTCTCTCTCTCTCTCTCTGTGTGGGGGGGGGCCTAACACTCTCTCTCTCTGTGGGGGGGGGGCCTAACACTCTCTCTCTCTGTGTGGGGGGGGGGCCTAACACTCTCTCTCGTGTGGGGGGGGGGGCCTAACTCTCACCTCTCTACTCTCGTCTCTCTCTCCTCTCTGTGTGGGGGGGGGGGGCCTAACACTCTCTCTCTCTCTGTGTGGGGGGGGGCCTAACACTCTCTCTCTCTTGTGGGGGGGGGGGCCTAACACTCTCTCTCTCTGTGTGGGGGGGGGGGCCTAACACTCTCTCTCTCTGTGTGGGGGGGGGCCTAACACTCTCTCTCTCTGTGTGGTGGGGGGGGGCCTAACACTCTCTCTCTCTGTGTGGGGGGGGGGGCCTAACACTCTCTCTCTCTGTGTGGGGGGGGGGGGCTAACACTCTCTCTCTCTGTGGGGGGGGGGGGCCTAACACTCTCTCTCTCCTGTGTGGGGGG
This sequence comes from Trematomus bernacchii, assembly GCF_902827165.1. Lineage (NCBI taxonomy): Eukaryota > Metazoa > Chordata > Actinopteri > Perciformes > Nototheniidae > Trematomus > Trematomus bernacchii. The sequence goes on along the minus strand of NW_022987523.1, from coordinate 28,459 downwards.
GGGGCCTAACACTCTCTCTCTCTGTGTGGGGGGGGGGCTAACACTCTCTCTGTGTGGGGGGGGGGGGGGCTAACACTCTCTCTCTCTGTGTGGGGGGGGGGCCTAACCTCTCTCTCTCAGTGTGGGGGGGGGGCCTAACACTCTCTCTCTCTGTGTGGGGGGGGGCCTAACACTCTCTCGCTCTGTGTGGGGGGGGGGGGCCTAACACTCTCTCTCTGTGTGTGGGGGGGGGGGGATACACTCTCTCTCTCTCTCTCTCTGTGTGGGGGGGGCTAACACTCTCTCTCTCTTGTGGTGGGGGGGGGGGGCCTAACACTCTCTCTCTCTGTGTGGGGGGGGGGGGCTAACACTCTCTCTTCTGTGTGGGGGGGGGGGGCCTAACACTCTCTCTCTCTCTCTGTGTGGGGGGGGGCCTAACACTCTCTCTCTCTGTGTGGGGGGGGGGGCCTACCTACACTCCTCTCTCTGTGTGGGGGGGGGGGGCTAACACTCTCTCTCTCTGTGTGGGGGGGGGGGGCTAACACTCTCTCCTCTCTGTGTGGGGGGGGGGGGCCTAACACTCTCTCTCTCTGTGTGGGGGGGGGGGCCTAACACTCTCTCTCTGTGTGGGGGGGGGGCCTAACACTCTCTCTCTCTCTGTCTCTTCGTGGGGGGGGGGCCTAACACTCTCTCTCTCTGTGTGGGGGGGGGGGGCCTAACACTCTCTCTCTCTCTGTGTGGGGGGGGGGGCCTAACACTCTCTCTCTCTGTGTGGGGGGGGGGGGGCCTAACACTCTCTCTCTCTGTTGTGGGGGGGGGGCCTAACACCTCTCTCTCTCTGTGTGGGGGGGGGGGCCTAACACTCTCTCTCTCTGTGTGGGGGGGGGGGGGCCTAACACTCTCTCTCTCTGTGGGGGGGGGGGGGGGGGGGCCTACACTCTCTCTCTCTGTGTGGGGGGCCTCTCTGGGTGTTTCTAAATGTCGAGTAAAGCTGCTCCAGAGCCACTATTCAAGGATGCTACGTCATCGAGTCCCGCCGAAGGACTGTTCCAATGTCCAGGATAATTCTACCGAGGCCGGCGTACTTCGTACCTCCGCGGTCTTAAAATCCCCACAATGCTTTGCGCACAAAACAATTTCCAAAATCTTTGGCGGAAAATATAAGACGGGGCCTCTCATGTGACGCACACCTGCACACTTGCTAGCCTGTTCCATTCTTCGTTCTCCGAATGCCAGGAAGGACTCTTGCCTCGCTTCTGAAGGACCACGACTAAAGACTAACCCCTCGATTCCACCGGGTCCGTCTGCGTCGCGGTTTTGGTCCGGCCTCCTCCGGCGTCATACCCTACCAGGCGCGTTTCAGAAGCATTTCAGAAGCGGGAGCGTCTTGCCTGCCGGCTCGCAGTTTTTGTTGATTTGGGCATATTTCCTGGACAGGCTACTTTGTACAGACAAAGTTAATAATAACTGTAATATTCCAGTTATAAACGACATGAATCAAAGGTTGCTCTATTTTAGTGGTAAAAAAATGCATTCATCATCATAATTATTCTATATATATAATTTACACAGTGCCTGTAAACCGGAGGAGAACGCTGGCATTTCTCCTCCTACTTGAAAGACTACGGAGGGATAGGGTCTGCAAAATTAGTTTATTTTGGGGATGGGCCGGATGCTCTGACCGGTCCACTTCCTGCCTGGTGTGATGCCAACGCCCTCGCGTCGAAAAATAGACTTGAATCCTATTTTGAGCGGAGCCCAGCGGCGACACGCTTCTGGGCCGTAACGTGGCGCGTCTGGTGGAATAGCACCCATTGACTAGAGTGGCCACGATCTTTGCGAACGTCGCGGTTCAGCCGTAACGCGACGCAGACGGACCCAGTGGAATCTAGGGGTAAGACTAAAATGAACACTGCGTCCTGATTGAACTCCCACTCACCCGCAGGTTGGAGTAGAACTCGTCGAGCACGAGGCTCATGGAGCGCGTCAGGTTTCCAACGTACGACGTCTCCTGGTTCAGAGCGTCCTGGAAAACCTCAAAGTCCTGCATCCACTCAACGGCGAAGCTGTGCTCGATGATGTCCGTCTGAACAGAGACAACAGCTGATCAGAGACGTAAACAACAACAAAACAACAACAAACTGAGAGACAACAGCTGATTAGAGAGAGATAAACAATAAACAACACAACAAACTGAGAGACACCAGAGGCCTGTACGACGAAGCCAGATTTCCGCTTAGCGGCTAACTTCAGGGTGAACTCTTGCTTTCCGGTCCTACGACGCTGGTTCTCTTTTTAGCGGGCTAGATCTCCATGGTAACTTATGCTGAGCGGCTAACCTGCTCCGGAGCAGGTTAGGTGGCAGGCTAAGAGATCAACTCAGTGAAAGCACCGCCTGCTGACCAATCAGAGCTCCGTGTGCGGAGTTTAAAGCTATCAAGTCATATTACAGGATAGAGAAAATACAGAAAAACTGCCGTTACAGGAAAGACGGCCGGCAAAAATCAACTGATTGTGTGAACGTGAACATTAATAGAATATCCCCTCCCATCTTCAGAGCAATCTGACTATTATAACATTAGCGTTAAGAAAGCTTACTTAAATATCTGCCACAACATAAGTAACCGGATCAGAGTAACATTAAGTACAGTCCGCGGCACTGTGAGTGCAGACGTAGATGTGTCCCATTATCATTCATATCATATCACCATTCATAATGTATCATATATCTCCTTATCTGAGTCAGCTGAGCCGTATCTGGCCGTGCAACACTCACAGTGTCACATACTGTATGCAGAAGTATTATTTTAAGCAACACATTAAGTTGACGAAACACTCGAGTCTAATGTAATTAAAGTCAGATCGTGTCTTAGACGGGGCAGTAGTGATTTCATAACCTGTTAATGTACGCATTCAACACTTTTTCTTTACCAGCTGTATTCACCTTGCAGGTGCAGCTATGTGGCTTTGATCCTGGATAAAGTGTTTTAAGTCATGGATGTTTAAAGTTTAACTTCTTCATATTTGACTAATATTAAAGTTCACTTTTCATTCAGGAAGTATGACGCTGCGCTGTCAGTACGCTTGTCCATGTTTGTGATTGGTTGAATGCTGCTATGTTGAACTGGATTCTTAGTAGAGGCCTCAGCTGATTAGAGAAATAAACATCACAACAAACTGAGAGGAAACAGTTCGTCAGAGACGTAAAGAACAACAGGACAACACATTTAGAGAATATACAGATTCCTCTTTTTTTATATAAATAACTTTTCATTGCAATTCTTTTTGACTATTTTTAATATATATTTCTGTGAGATAAAAACAACAGCACAACAAACTGAACTGTGCAATGCATATCTTAATTATTAACAATACACCACTGCAGATATTGTTTTAAACACATTTTTTTTTTGTATAAATAACTTTTTATTGCAACTCTAATCCCCCCCCCCCCCCCCCCTCCTCCCACAATAATAAAGTATTATTGATTCTAAAGCATCTCCACAGTCCCCCCTCACCTGTTCATGGCGACGATGAAGGGCAGCTTGGTCTTGTAGAGAATACTGGAGGAGGAAACACAAGAGCTGAAAAACTCTCTGGAGAAACTCCACAGATATAAAATATAATTATTACACATTCACTCTACTCTTAGAAAAGGGTTTTAAATTGTTAACAGATATAGAAAGAATAGATGCAACTGATATTGTTTTAAAAACATATTGACTTTGTCCACATGGTCCATTATTATCTCATTTAATTCATGTTAGTTGTATTTTTATTATAAACAGCAACATATGTTTTATTTATTAACTGTGACCAACAATTATACTACTGTAATTATTATGATCTGGTCTGTTAGCAGCCCCCTGCTGGATGTAACTTAAACAAATCACATCATCATTCCTGAATGAAAAACAGCTCAATGTTTATATTTCACATTTAAATCACTTCATATTTTCTCAGGATGATTTATTTGCTAATTATTTAAGAGGCGCTCAGTTCTGGTGTTGGAAAGAGAGTTTTATGAATTTAGTTTGAGTTTCTATTCACAGATTTCTGTCACAGTTTAGCAGAGGAGGTGTAGGAGAGATGGTCAAATAAATAAAGGTTCATGGAGAGAAAAAAAAAGTATTTAGTGCAAACGAGAAAGTTACCGGTGCGCCAAGTAGGAAGTGGAGCGCACAGGAGACAGACGTTTCATTGCAGACTGTTATGTCTATGTGGGGAAATAGCAGTGCATACATTACTTGAGATATATTTCAAACTCAGACTTCATTTTAGGGACATTTTGGCCAGGGGTGTAGAGCTAGAGTCAGCACGCTTCTCCATGTTTGTGATTGGTCAAATGTTGCTAACCCCGCCCCTTTCACGTGAGCGCGCTCTCAGCCGGACGGAGAAACCCTGGTTGATTGTACGGAGTGGATAACCAGCTGCGTATGACCCGCTTAGGCGAGATCGCGTTTGTTAGGGTTGTAAGCCGGGTAACTCAACATATTCCAGGAGTCTGTTGAACTGGCTTTTGTTTCAAATTACCATGAACAGTAATTTACACAAATCTGGTTCTGCCGTAGTTATGTGTATTCCCAAGTAGACGAAATTCGTTTAATCCCCGGAGTGCACCAAAACGAACGACACTATCATAACAGAATGCACACAAACACACACACACACACACACACACACACACACACACACACCACACACACACACACACACACACCACACACACACACACACCACACACACAGCACACACACCCACACACACACCACACACCACACACACACACACACACACACACACACACACACACACACACACCACACACACACACACACACACACACACACACACACACACACACAACACACACACACACACACACACACACACACACACACACACACACACACACACACACACACACCTGCAGGCGTACAGCATGTTGCTCATGAAGGTGACGGGGCTCACGCTGCGGGTGGTGTCCATGACGTAGACCACGACGCAGGGGAAGGACGACGCCTGCAACATATTCCTAATAAATACTTGAATACTGAACTGAAAATAACATTTAAATATCAAACATAGAAAATGAATGCATAACTAAAAAATGTTTATTGAAGAACGCTGAAATAAATGTGTATAAAAATCAAATATATTTCAAACATTTTGTTTACCTAAATGTATTTGGTTTATGTTTTTTAGAGCTTAGTATTCATTTTGGAAAGAGGCCTGAAAAACATATTGGAAAATAAACAGACTTTGAAAACATCCATAAATACAGATGCTCACCAGAGTCTCAGTGATGATGGTTTCCTGACGCAGACCAGGTGAAGACCCTCAAATCTGACCCGGGGGTGTCGATCAGGACGTACCTGCAGGGGTCAAAGGTCATCACAAGCAGGATGTGACTGACCTGATTTAAATTAAATGTTGATATTATAGTAGTTTACAGGTGAATACTGACCGGTGGTTCTGCTGCTTCTTCTCTAAGAACTGCATCACCTGAGGAACGCACATCATCATTTATACTGTTTCTAATACCGTGTTTATAACTGCTTTTAATCAAATGTCTGTACAGTTTTTGTAAACATTGTTATACTGCATTGATACTGTTTTTAATAATGTTTTCATACTGAGGAACACAGCATCAGATCACTTTATCAGGACTTGTTTTACACTTCGACAATGAAGCGCTTTTCGGGGTCACTTTTGATCAAATATCCAGTAATGCTAACAGCTTGAATGTTTGTAATAATATCCGGCAGGCCCAACGCTCCTCCGTCATCAGCCTCGCACGTATTCAACAATGTAAATGTTTATAATAAATGCTTTTATAATACTTTCTCCGCCACGCCGTATGAAAACAAGCGCTCCCTTACAGAGAGGAACCAGCCGGAGTTGAAGAAGTTTTCATTTAAAGGGGACCTATCATGCAAAATGCACTTTAGTACGTCTTTTCTACATGAATATGTGTCCCCGGTGTTCCAGGGAACTCACCAAGTGTCAGAAAACACAACCCTCTCTATTTTCCTCCATACCCAAATCTCTAAAAAAGGGGCTGCAACGGATCTGATAAAAACTGATCCAGATTTGAACACTGTCCTGACGTCAGGACGGTGGGCGCTACGGCTATTGGGCCAACTCCACCAATCAGGAGGAGACAGCCACGGCCATTGCCGTTCGAAAGCGCTGGAGACGCTGTAGTACATATGCCAGGCCAAGTAGGTGGTGCTGTTCTCACTGAATCTGCCCTTGCTAAAACAGAGCTAAAAATTGTCAAAATTGAGCGAAATGAGGCATGGCTAAAATGCATGATCTGTTTGGTATTTTGAAAAAAAAAAAAGTATAAATATGCCTTATATAGGTATGGTCCTACTCTATATTATTCAATATAGCATGATAGGTCCACTTTAAATATAGCATGATAGGTCCACTTTAATTTAAAGATATAATCGTGCTTTGCTGTCGGCTATTACATGCAATATTACCATGGTGTACATATCTGCTATTTAGTTTTTTACTTATTGTGTTATTAATAACGTGTGCATACTTATGGTTGGGAAAATACTGAACGTCCTCTTCCAACATGAGAGTAACATGCTAACAAAGGTATCCCAACTGTAGCTGTGAACATGACAGGATGTATGATTACCTAGAAGAGCATCAGGACTGTTTGAGGCATATGATAGCTATGTGATTAACATGATGATTCAGCCTCTATGGAGATAGACATATGACAAGCATGCTCATTTCTGACGTGGAGCTAATCTGAAGTAAACATTGAATACTGCTTTCTATTCCTCCATCTTGTGACTGTGTAACTCCCTCTCTTGGATATCAGCATGTGAAGGACACTGTTCAGGAACTAGTTGATGCTCTGTATGTGATGACTACTTCCATTCTGGAGAGGATCACAAATACATGGATCCTGAGATTGAAGCTCAAGCCGGGGACCAGGGATTATTAACATTTTTGAGAAAAAGTCAGATTTCTGAGATTTTGAGAAAAAGTCAGATTTTTGAGATTTTGAGAAAAAGTCCGAATTTTAAGATCTTTGAGAAAAGGTCAGATTTTTGAGAAAAAGTCAGAATTTTGAGATTTTTAGGAAAAATACCAACAAATTATCTTTTTTAGTTTTGACTACTTCCATTCTGGAGAGGATCAGAAATACATGGATCCTGAGATTGAAGATCAAGCCGGGGACCAGGGATTATTAAAAATGTAAAGTATTCAGAAAAGTCAGAATTTGGAGATTTAGAGAAAGCACTGAAACCTATAGAACACATTACAGAAAAGCAGAATAGAGCCTCTTTAAAATGTGCAGAGCTTTCTTTGAGACCTGGTCGAAGCGCGTGGCGAACAGGTTGAGGGACGTGACGATTCCTCCGTTTGGTCCGAGTCCGTATTGCTTCATCACCTCCTTATAGTTCACCGTGTCTCTGATGTCTGCAGGAAAACACACAGAGTGAAAGTGTGTGTGTGTGTGTGTGTGTGTGTGTGTGTGTGTGTGTGTGTGTGTGTGTGTGTGTGTGTGTGTGTGTGTGTGTGTGTGTGTACCGATGTTAGCAGGGAAGGGCACCTCGTGCACGGCGGGGTCCAGGTTGATGACGTAAGGAGGAGATTTACGAGTGTGAAGGTAAGACGTCAGCCTCTGGAGGAAACAACAACTAACACTTATTTATCCTAAACAACAACCATCACTTATCCTTTAGATTGAATTATATATTATATTATTATTTTAATATTTTGTTATCTTGTTATTATTTAGTTATAATGTTTTTCTTATTTCAGTTATTATTTTATTATATAATAATATTTGTGATCATATATATTTTTTATTTTTTTATTCAAAATTGTTTTCAAATGTTTTTTTATTTTTATGGTTTTAGTAAAACATTATTATTGTTGTAGCGCAACTAAATAATAATTAATCTCAACCATATCTGTGTTTGTGTTTTATTGATCTCTCTCTCTGTTTTAACATTGATTTAATACCGTTATAATAGGGAAATTGAATCAACATAGTATTAAAAACAGTGTCAATACTATTAATACTGTTTTTAATGTATTGATACTGTTTTATACTGTTTTTCATACGGCTTTTAATACTATATTTATACTGTATTTATAACTGTTCTAATACTGTATTGATAATGTTATATCAGTCTTATGCCTAGTCACATGGTAAGCTATACCAAGTGTGTTGTTGAGTTACAGTTTCCAGATTTAGAGAGACCCATGGCTAATTATCAATGGATGTATTCACTTAAAGTGAGCTGACGCCGAGGTCAGAGGGAGTACAAAGAGGCCCTCAGGTCATAATACAGTTAAGTCTTTGTTATTTAATTACTCCTAAAGACGTAGTAAGTAGTAATGCATTCAGAGGGAAAACATCCCTATTCGTGTGCTAGTTAAACATGGTTAGGAAAAATGTGTGTGCGTTCATTACAGTAGCTATGCTGTGTGATTGTTGTACTCATGGGGCCACTACACCATTTGACTGCTTGTGTGCAAGGTAGTGTTTCCGCGTTATTATTGATTGTTGTACAACGAAATAATAATTAATCAACTATATCTGTGTTTGTGTTTTATTGATTCCTCTCCGTTTCATTATTTCCTGCTGTGAGTGCTGAATTGCCACAACAATACTGTATTTATTACTGTTCTAATACTGTTTTTAATAATGTATTGATACTGTTTTCATACTGTTTTCATACCGTTTTTATACTGTTTTTAATAATGTATTGATACTGTTTTTAATACCATTTTTAACACCGTTTCAATACCATTTTTTATATCGTTTTTAATACTGTATTGACACTGTGTTCATATACTGTTTTTCACCCTTAGCAGAAGCAGCTAGCTCCCGTTAGCTCTCGATAGCTCCCGATAGCTCCCGTTAGCTCCCGATGCTAACTCACCTGAACGAAGGTTGTTTTCCCGGATCCCGCCATCCCCAGCACGATCAGACACACCGGCTTGTCCCGGGCAGCAGCCCCCGGTGTCCGTGTGTCTTCCCCCGGTGTCCCGGTGTCTCCTGAGGCCGCTAAACCCTCCCGGTTCTCAGTTAAATCCTCCGGAGCTGCGGAGGCCATGATGTCTGATGTTGTGGTGAACTGCCGTAAAGACACTAGTACCGTCGCAAAATGTGAGGTGGCGGAGTACACTTAGTGACCGCCAGAGGGAGCCACATACCTTATTTTAGTTTAGTTAGTATATTTAGTTTATTGTCTACATTTCTAATTCAATATTGTTTTCAAGTTTTATGTAAAAATATTTGAAAACAATAATGCATTTAATTCTTATTTTTATCACTTTATTTTTATTATTTTACTAAAACATATTTTTTAATATTACAAATCTTTATATGTCATTTTTTAAGTTAGATTTTGTGATTGAATTATATGTTATATTATAATTTTATTTGATATATTTCTGCGGAGCCCCTAAAGGGACATGAAAGTCATGACAGTCATTGCAGACTGTTATGTTTATGTGGGGAAATTACAGTGCATACATTATTTGAGATATATTTCGAACTTGTAGTGCAGAGAAACGGGAGTCGGAGGCGGTGTATCTAATGGCGCATTTCCACCACAGACACGGTCGGCCTCGGCCTCGCTCGGTACTGCTAGGCCGCGTCGGGGCCTTGTTAGGGCCGCTCACTTTATGCTGCGCTTCCATTACAGTTTAGGAACTGGGGTAGTTACTATAGTAACGCAGTGTAGGCGGAGCCGTGACGTCATCTTCAATGAGAACCCCAGAAAAACACACAGCCGTTAGCTGTTAGCACTCAGAGCTCACAGCTCCTCATATCTGTTCAGAAACTAGACAAAAGTTAAACAAGTACAAACCACAGACTGTCTGTGTCATGGTGAATACAGTCGCTGCTTTATTATGTCTGTAGGCCGTTGTTGTGAGTGTGGACGGTCGGAGCATATATTGCGTTAGCGCTTAGCCAATCTCCATTTAGAAAACACGCATTTTAAAAGGATTTTCGCCTGCCGTCTGTCTGCAGACTTGTCAAAGCATTAATTCATGGTTTTTACTAAACGGTATCAGTATGTTGTTACTTCATCATCATTTGAAACGTGTATTACAATTAAATCACGGTCAAATATGTTCATCTTGTTGTAGTTGTAGCCCCCTTGCCAGCGATTCTCTCTCTAGTTTAGCAAACTCAGCCCGACTCAGCCCTGTTTGTTGGCCACTGATAGAACCACGATTTTGTCGGGCCAGAAAAGAGGTGAAAAAGTACCCCAGGGCCGGAACTAGGCCTAGTGGAAGCGCAACCAAAAACGGGCCCGGCACGACACGGCACGCTTAAACCGCGCTCCGTGCCACGGTGGAAATGCCCCATATGGTACAAAGTTGGCTTTATTGAGCAGCAGAAACACACATGTTGTCGGGTCGAAGCCCGGGAAGACAAGAGGAAGAAGAAAGGAGGGCACACAGTAGGTACAGACACATATATGTCCGTGGGCGAACAATACCCCCCAACCCGTAGTTCCATGAGTGAATTTATGTCAATCAGTGATCACTACACCAAGCCCCCCCCCAGAATTCAACCATGGACACAATCCTCTCGTCCGGGAGGAAGCACCACAGGGGCCGAGGAGGGTGGGGCCGGCAGGTGAGGGGCCGGGCCATGGAACGGGGCCGTCTGAAGGGGGCCACAAGAGAGGGTAGGGGCCCCCAACGAGGGCGAGGGCATCCCCACCGGGGGGGTGGGGGCGGGCCGTGGAACGGGCCGTCGTAAGTGGGGCCGCAGGGGGCCGCGGTAGTGCGTCGTGGGCGAATGAAGACAACATCCGCCATCCGTAGAAAAGCTCGGTCGCTGTGCTGCGACGTGGGGATGGGCGTGAATATCCCGTGGTCCCCAGCAGGAGGAGCGTCGCCCGGCCGCAGGTGAGTGCACAGCGCGGGGCGGGCACAAAGTCTTCGGGAGGAAGGAGCCGTGGACAGGGGAGAGGCCAGACGGGGTCCAGAAGTGTGCCTCCCAGGCACCGATGAAAGCGTGGGCAACGTCCGAAGCCGCCGTCGAGGCGGGGGAAGAGGCCGGACGGGGTCCAGAAGTGCGCCACCCAGGCGCCGATGAAAGCGTGGGCGACGTCCGAAGCTGTTGCCGAGGCGAGGGAAGAGGCCGGACAGGGTCCCGAAGCGCGCCACCCAGGCGCCGATGAAAGCGGGGGCGACGTCCGAAACTGTGGAGGCGAGGGGAGACGGGGTCCAGAAGTTCGCCACCCAGGCGCCGATGAAAGTGTGGGTGACGTCCGAAACCGCCGTCGAGGTGGTGAAACAGTGAGAGGGTCCACACGAGGCCGGCCTAGACATGGCCGAACCTCCTCTCAGGCACCGGAAAAAGCTCAAAAGGGTCGTCCTGTCCACTATCGAAAACAGGTGGGCGAAATTGTGAGAGGATCCACACGAGGCCGACCAGACTTAGTCGAACCTCCTCTCCGGCACCACAAAAAAGGGTTAACAGTTGGATGTTAAAGCTCCCATGTCATGCTTTTCCGGTTATTACCCGTCCCCTTGTGTGTTATGAAGGTTTTTATGCATGTAAACGGTGTGCAGAGTCAAACCCTCAAAGTACACCCTGTAGCGAGTAAAACCCTAAACACAGAAAATACCTCCCCAAAACGCCTCGTTGGAGATACGTCACTGCCCATTTGATTCTTCCGGGTACCGCATGATGTCATGCGGTACCCGGAACGAAATGGACCAATCCCGAAGAGCTATGGCCACACCAGCAGCGGCGTGTTCCTCCTCCAGAGGTTCAAAGAACCGGCATTTCACAGACGAAAGCTTCCAAAACATTGCCCAGTTTGAGGCCGGATATGCACAGCTTGTTTGGACCGTTTGGAGCAGGGGAAGATCTGGGTATACAACCTGTAAGTTTGCATTGTTATTTGTGTATTTATCAAACAAGACTGTTTAAATGTGTAAACTGTGTTGGACTGCTAAGCTATTGACACAGTGCTAACTGTGCTAACTAAGTTGCTAGAGTTTCCATATATCAACTCTAATATCAGCAGATGGCCTTGCATACATGTATCTCATAGCAGGAGAATGTCTGCATTCACACACAAAATACCTATTGACAGTATACTGCGGGTGATTTGCCGGTCAGTCGCGAAACGTAATTACATTATAGCTGGCGTAGCGATCTAACACACGGAGCACTAGTTTTGGTCAGAAAACATTTTTGTGATGCTACGTTGCTAGCGTTTAAATATATCAACTACAATGTCAGCAGATGGCCTTACATGTTTGTCATGGCAGGAGAATGTCTGCAGTCACACACACGGAATACTCATACAGTATACTCCGGTTTACCGTACATTGTGACCGTACATATACTGCATGTAGCTAACGAGGCTAGCTGTATGCTAGCGCAAAACAATGTATTCATGCAAGTTACATTGTATGGTAGCAGAATACCCGTATACGATTGCAATTATAACACGTTATTGCTAGCCTAATATGAACCACTAGCTTTTGTTCATAGTAGTTTTATTACACTGCATTATAGTTGCCTTTCCTCCAAGCTAACGTTCATATCGTGTTAGCTACCAAGGTAAACAAAGCTAGGTTAGCATATTAGCAGGCAAGCTGTTCATTACACAACTACTACTAACGAATCTAAAACAACTAAGTTTCTCTAATATTTTGTGATTTGCATTTGATTTCGTCCAGCCAGATCCTGGCGGACAATCCATGACGGGGAAGGGATTCTACTACTACTGAGGCCTCGTGCTAAAGGCACCGCACCGCACCGGCTGTGCGCAGGCAAGAGGAGGAGGAATGGATGATATACCGTGTATATATGTATATTTATGTTCATTTTGTACATTTCTAAAAATAAAGTTTAATGGAAATACTTAGTAGGCCTATCCTTTCTTCCCTGAATTCATATATAGCAAACCATGATTTGATTTCTCATCAAACAGTAGTAGTTTATAACGGGTAAAAATAACTTACTCTTTGTTATGAGAGTAGCTCGTAGGCCACAACGGAAAGACAAGGAGACATACACGAGTTTACAAAACCACGGCACATTTATTGTGGTAAATGCAGAGACAGGTGGTTGAGAGGATCGCAGAGTTAGTCTTCCTGCAGCCGCTTTGGAGAGAGACTGGGGCCGTAGTGTCCGGAGGTGTCCGTGATCGTGCTGATTAGCCGCTTCAGCTCCACCCCATCGTAAGACAAAGGCCCTGGGGCCGTCACACTCTTCTATAACAACAGTTAAAAATATATATGTATATAAAATATACCGCTGTACCGACGCCATGATAAGACTGATGTTACGCTGAGAGCAGCCGGGAAAAGCACTGACATGGGTGCAGCCTCTCTGGTGGTTGACTAATCAGAACGAGTGGCCGAGCTGACCAATCGGAGCACACTAGGCTCACAGGGAGGGGGGGGGCAAGAGCTCCAACGAGTCGTTTAGTGGAGAAAGTGAATACTGCTGAATACACATGCTTGACAGAGATGCTGTATGCGAAACCAATGTGAGTTTGGAAAATTGCACAGTATAAATCTATTTTAGTATACCTCAACAATGTAATTATGATCAGTGGAAATGGCCATGACATGGGCCCTTTAACAGATGGATGAAGTCAGCCGTTAGCTGCTAGCTGTTAGCTGTTAGTCGTCGTTAGCCGTTAGCTGCCAGCCGTTAGCTGCCAGTCGTCATCGTTAGCTGTTAGTCGTCGTCATTAGCCGTTAGCTGTTAGCCGTTAGCCGCTAGTCGCTGTCGTCGGCCTCGGAGCCTCTGCTAGGTGGCGTGCCTCTACCAGGGAAGGTGCCGCGGCGTGTCGGGGCCAGCACCTCAGGGGTAAAACGCCGGGCGGCCAGGAAGAACCGGTCAGCTCCTTCGGCTAAAGCGCGGGGCTCAACACTAGCCGTGTTAGCGAGCGCTGTCTGGACATGCGGCCGCATGTCCCGAAGAAACAGTCCCATGAACAAGAAATCGGGTTCTTCCGTACCTAGCAGGTCGTGTATCATCTCCATGTGGTCGGAAGGCTTGCTGTCTCCCAGTGCCGAAACGATGTGGAAATGGCGAGCTTCGTCCTCGGCCATTCCGCGGACCTCAGTCCGTACCTCAGTCCGTGCGAACGCTGCAGCCGCGGACGTCTCCAAAAATCTCCGGCAGTTTGAGAAAAACTGCGTTTTTTGCCATGTTCGGTTCAGTCTCGGATACTTCTGCGAGACTTATGTCAGGGTCACCAATGTAGTGCCGAGAGACGGGAGTCGGAGGCGGTGTATCTAAGGTACAAAGTTGGCTTTATTGAGCAGCAGAAACGCACATGTTGTCGGGTCGAAGACAAGAGGAAGAAAGGAGGGCACACAGTAGATACAGACAACATATATGTCCGTGCGGAACAATACCCCCAACCCGAAGTTCCATGAGTGAATTATGTCAATCAGTGATCACTACAAACTCAGACTTAATTTTAAGGACATGTTGGCCAGGGGTGTATAGAGCTATTTGTTTAAGCACCGGATTGGCAAAACAGGAGAGTCTGTAAACCAGTCTGCTTTGATCTATGAATTAATGTCCGTAACTCTCAGAGTTGGCTACCTGCTGCCCGCAGCTGTTTTAAAGGGAAACAAACACTCAGAACACCTACACACAGAGCTAGTGGCGGCCATCAGGACGAAACCCCGATTGGCCGGTACCGAAGTGGGCCGGTCGGGCCACTCGGCCCACTCCGATCGGGCCACTAGGTTCCACCGTTTCCCCGCAGCGAGGCTCCCCCCGTTGACAGTTCACTAGCCCCCCCCCCCCCCCCCCCCCCCCCCCTTTGTTGACAGTTTACGTGGGCTGGGCTGGGTGAGATTCCCGGACTGATTTTTAGTCCCAGTCCGCCCATCACGCGCTGGTGACCGGACCTCTCCTTCATAAAACTAATAAAGGGGGGAGTAATCGGGCAGTTCGTTGTGTGTGTGTGTGTGTGTGTGTGTGTGTGTGTGTGTGTGTGTGTGTGTGTGTGTGTGTGTGTGTGTGTGTGTGTGTGTGTGTGTGTGTGTGTGTGTGTGTGTGTGTGTGTGTGTGTGTGTGTGTGTGTGTGTGTGTGTGTGTGTGTGACTTTGTATACTGCAGGGTAGCTTGTGAATTTACTCCAGGTGGAACTAAAGTCTGATTTAACACTTGGTTATATTTCACATCATTCATCCAGATCTGTAAAGTAACTAAAGGTATTAAATAAGTAAAAGTACTCCATTTACCTCTGAACTGTCGTGGAGTAGAAGTACAAAGTAGCATTACATGGAAATACTCAAGTAAAGTAAAAGTACCTCTCAATGGTACTTAAGTACAGTTCTTGAGTAAATGTACTTAGTTACTTCTCTCCTCTGCTATGACCCTAATAATAATAATAATAATAATAATACATTTAATTTATATAGCGCTTCTCATCTGCCAAGACAAATCTCGAAGCGCTTACCTCTGAACCCTAGGAAGTAGCTGTAGATTTGTTTAGTTGTGTCTGTCGGTTGTATTGAGTTGTCTTGTTTTGTGTCAGCTGTAGTTGTGTTGGTTATTTCAGAGACACAGCCGGAGAAGGAGCACTGAGAGCAGCATGGAGGAGAATAAAGAGACCCCTGGAGCTCAGGTTAGTTTTCACACTCTATATGAAAAACTCTGTTTATTGACATAAATATGATGATGGATTATCAGTAATTTCATTTCATTTAATCGTTTATTTGAACCGGGACAGTGCACATTAATGAACATTTTAAACAAAATAATGCTTTGAAATGTAAATGAGCCGGATTTTAGCTTTGAGCTAATTTCCATCCGTAGTCCCGTCACATACAACATTTATGAACATAACATTTATATACATGGCAAACAGAAATACATGATATGCAGAAAGAGCATGAGCAGCATACAAGCATTTACCACAAGGCAGTGCAATGTAGCAGCTACGACGAAGTGCAAGAGGAGATACCCCTGTGTTAAAGTGCATTTAGCGGTGATTGCACGTCTGTGTTGACCTTTAAAACTATTGAGAGTGGGACAATCCCGTATCTCAGTAGGGAGGCTATTCCAGAATGAGCTGCCTTTAATGGAGAGGACATTTTGTCCAAAAGTGGTCCGTCTACGGTGGACTTCACAGTCTCCTCTGGTTTCTGACCGAGTGCAGCGTCCAGTGTGTTTTCTGTGGATGAGGGGGGGGGGGGGGGAGGCAGTTCATGTAAACATTTATAAAGAAAACACATACTTCTAAAAGACTTAAAATTGTCAAAACTCAAGAAATGGTGTTTCTCAAGGATGGTGCAGTGGTGGTATGAATGTGGCTTTCTGTCAAACACCTTGATAGCTCTCTTGTGCAGCTGTTCTATGGGTTTCAGGTTTGAGGCACAAGCAAACGACCAGTTTGTCAAACAGTATTCAATGTGGGATAGAATCATACAGTGGAGGTATGACTTTGCAGCATTGACAGTTAAGAAAGGTCTCATTTGTTTAAAATGTTGCAAGTTGAATTTAACGGTATTGGATACTTTCTTGATATGTTTCTTAAAAGTCAAGTTCGAGTCCAGTATGACTCCAAGATACTTGAAGTGGGGGACTAGTTCTAATTCTGCTGCTTCGATTTTGACTGGTCGTTTACTGAACATCATGGATACTGTTTTTTTTGCCTTTAGCTGTAAGCAAATGTTGTTCATCCAGTGTTGAACCTTGTCCATTTGAGAGACAGGGTGTGATTATGTCAGTATTTTTTCCCGTGTACAAAGATCATAATACTAATGATAATCATTTCAAAGTGACACAGAGAAACAGAGACATTGGATTAATCTTCAGCAGCGTTTATATGCGTTTTAATGCCATTGAACACAACTTTTGATCATAAAACAGCAAAGGTAAGACGTATTTGCCCTGTTAACATTACATTATATTACATTACATTACATGTCACTTGTTAGACGCTTTTATTCAAAGTGACTTACATACTCAATACTGTGGACAATCCCCACAGGAGCAATTTGGGGTGAAGTGTCTCAGGGACACAACGACATGCTGACTGCAGTGGGGTTTGAACCTGTGACCGCCTTATCCCAACGCCAAGGCTCTATCCACTGCGCCACACGCCTCCCTGTAAAGTGAAGTTGTGTGTTGTCTTTGCTTGCCTTCGCTGCCGTGAGTTCTGGTCGCACAGTGATGATACTTATACCATTGGAATCTGTGGAATCTCAGCTTTCATATGATATCTAGTTTGTGCAGATCCGATGAAGTATAACATATTTCTACCGTGAGTTATGTGCTAAGTGAGTTAGCACTCTTTCGCTTAGTGCTAATTCAGAGACTCGGTGTTAGACTTGTGTTTTGTTTCGGTAAAAATGTTTCATATCGTCAGTTAGCTGAGTTTCTTCTCGTTAAGTGGGTATGACACATTCATAGTTTCTTACATGTTATGAAGCCCTCAGACGCTGTTGCGGCCCAGGCTTAACAGGTTAAGGTTTTGGTGTGTTTACATTATTAAAAAAAACGATTTTAATGTGATTACACATTTTCTCCGCATCGATAAGTGTTAGAACGACTACAAACATGCACAAACTATATATGTGACCTGCTCTATCGAAATCAGTCGCATTGACCGGAAGACACATTTTGAGTTGTATACACTGTTGGAAAGAGGAGATTCCTAGCTTTCTAATGATATCATGATTGTTTTTGTACTCCAAATATTAAGCAAAATATGTCACATTATATAATGACTGTTACAGTCATCATTTTGAGAAAAAGGCCTTCAAAGTTTCCTCTTCTCTGGGAAAATATTTGGATTACTGGTCTGGGAGAAGCTCGCGAGTGTGTGTGTGTTTGTGTATTTTTGCGTTTGTTTCCCGGGGAAAACACTCACGAGAAACACCGGCTGTTGTTATGCCTGCTGTGACGTCAAGTTACTCCGTTCTCCGCTTGTAATTATGCCATTACAAGCTTCAAAGTTGTATTTATCATCTGAATTTGCCGAAACAAGTTAAATATTCTGAAAGCCAAGGCAAGGCAAGGCAAGGCAAGTTTATTTATATAGCACCTTTCAACACAAGGCAATTCAAAGTGCTTTACAAAAATGGAAGACATTAAGAAAATGGCATTTAAAATCAGTCATTAAAAATAAAAGATAATAAAATAAACATTAAAAGAAAAAATACATGGATAAAAGTTACAGTGCAGTTTAAGATGTGAATAGTTCAATTACAAGCAGCGGCAAAAAGAAAAGTCTTCAGCCTGGATTTAAAAGTAGTAAGAGTTGCAGCGGACCTACAGGTTTCTGGGAGTTTGTTCCAGATATTTGGAGCATAATAACTGAACGCTGCTTCTCCATGTTTAGTTCTGACTCTGGGGACAGAAAGCTGACCAGTCCCTGAAGACCTGAGAGTTCTGGATGGTTCATAATTTAGCAGGAGGTCAGACATGTATTTTGGGCCTAAACCATTCAATGCTTTATAAACCAGCAACAATATTTTGAAATCTATTCTTTGACACACAGGAAGCCAGTGTAAGGACTTCAGAACAGGAGTGATGTGATCCACTTTCTTAGTGTTAGTGAGGACTCGAGCAGCGGCGTTCTGAATTAGCTGCAGCTTTCTAATAGATGTTTTAGTGAGACCTGTAAAGACACCATTACAGTAGTCCAGTCTACTGAAGATAAAAGCATGGACAAGTTTTTTCCAAATCCTGCTGTGACATTAGTCTTTTAATCCTGGATATGTTCTTTAGGTGATAGTAGGCTGATTTAGTAACTGTTTTAATGTGACTGTTGAGACTCAGGTCAGAGTCCATGACTACACCTAGATTTCTGGCTTTATCTGTTGTTTTGAACATTGCAGACTGAAGCTCAGCGCTAACTTTTATACGTTCTGCCTTGGCTCCAAAAACCATTACCTCAGTTTTATCTTTGTTTAATTGGAGAAAGTTCTGACACATCCAGTCATTGATTTGTTCAATGCACTTACTCAGTTTTTGAATTGGAGCATAATCTCCTGGTGAAATGGTTATGTAAATGTGGGTGTCATCCGCATAGCTATGGTAACTTATTTTGTTGTTTTTCATTATCTGAGCCAGTGGTAGCATGTAGATGTTAAAGAGAAGAGGCCCCAAGATGGAGCCTTGAGGTACCCCACATGTCATATTTGTCAACTTAGATGTGTATTTACCTATAGAAACAAAGTTTTTTCTGTCCTTTAAGTAGGACTCAAACCAATTTAGAACTGTTGCCGAAAGTCCCATCCAGTTTTCTAGTCGGTCTAGTAATATGTTGTGGTCAACAGTGTCAAACGCAGCACTGAGATCTAATAATACTAACACTGAAGTTCTGCCACTGTCTGTGTTTTAAGTGGATGTCATTGAAGACCTTTACAAGAGCAGTCTCAGTGCTGTGGTTTGGACGAAATCCTGACTGGAACACATCCAAACAGTTATTTAAATGCAAGAAGTTTACTCAACTGTTGAAATACAACTTTTTCAATGATTTTACCTAGAAATGGCAGGGTTTGATATTGGCCTGTAATTGTTCATTACTGAAGCATCTAGCCAAGACTTTGTTTTATTTGAAATCAGATGAAAAAAACTGTAACGGACCCTGCTGTGTTATCTATGATTACTATACGCCTTACATTCATAATGTCAGCCGGAGGGAGGGGGAGCAGCGCTGCGGAAGAGCAGAGCGTGAGTGAGTGGTGCCTGTCATCTTCTCTTTACAGGCTTCAAAAAGCATATTCTGAAAGCGAATACTTTGTTTATTTAAAATTACACGTTACTACTGCCTCCTGGTGCTGCAGAGATTTCATGAAGTGAAGGAGGTTTTCCTTCTATAAAACAGCTGTGGGCAGCAGATACTGTGAGAGTCACGGACATGAATTCATAGATCAAGGCAGACTGGTTAACAGACTCTCCTGTTTTGCCGATCCGGTGCTTAAACAAATAGCTCTCCTGGCCGAAATGTCCCTAAAATGAAGTCTGAGTTCGAAATATATCTCAAATAATGTATGCATTGCTATTTCCCCACATAAACATAACATTCTGCAATGAAACGTCTGTCTCCTGTGCGCTCCACTTCCTACTTGGCGGCACCGGTAACTTTCTCATGCTTTTTTTTTTCATTGCCCTTAGGGGCTTCGTACAATACCAAAACAAATATTTAAAGTCGAGTCTTTTATCAATGTTAGTAAAGCAAGTCTCAAGTAAAGAAATATGCGACTCGAGTCAAGTCATGTGACTCGAGTCAAGTCATGTGACTCGAGTCAAGTCATGTGGAACAATGATAAAAATGTGACTGGAAGTGGCGACATAAAACCGACACAAAACAACAGCAAACTTTTGCGGAGCCAATTGGAGAGTTTCATCACCAGCACGGGGGAAAAACCACCAATGAGCGCTCAGCTCGATATACCAGCGAGTTGTTTCCCATCAAGCATTTCGCTTCCGCAGCCCGTGGAGAGAAACTGCTCCGCCTCGCTCTCAAGGCTGCCGGCGTCTTTGTCCCGCAAGACTTCAATGTCTCATGTAGTCGAGCCTCCAGAGCAAGGCATACATAATAGGCTTGTTTGAGATGAGCTGCGGCTCGCCTCGAAAGTAGACGAGAATAGCCGATCGCAGTCGGCTTCTTCCTCTTCTTCTTCTTCTCTCGGTTTTTTGGCGGATTGCAAACAACTTTAAGGTGCATACCGCCACCTCCGGAGTCGGCTTGACTCGGTTTGCATTTATAAAGAATGCACAAATGTGTTTAATCGTTAATGTCAGATATGTACTAAGTAAATACATTTGTTTCCTGCTCAAGATTAGATTCAACTTTATTGTTATTGCAGATTACAGGTACTGAGACAACGAAATGCAGTTTAGCTTCTAACCAGGAGTGCATAAAGGGTAAAAACCACCAATGAGCGCTCAGCTCGAGATACCAGCGAGTCGTTTCCCATCAAGCATTTCGCTTCCGCAGCCCGTGGAGAGAAACTGTGCCGCCTCGCTCTCAAGTCTGTGGGCGTCTTTGTCCCGCGAGAATTCAACGTCTCATGTAGTCGAGCCTTCAGAGCAAGTCGGACAAAATGACTAACCATCATGCGCAGGTCTGCGCAGGTCTCGCTTGTCTCAAACAAGCCTAGTTACTAACCATCATGGAACGCACTAGCTAGACGGCGGTCGCAATTGCGCAGGTCTCGCTTGTCTCAAACAAGCCTAATTACTAACCATCATGCAACGCACTAGCAAGACGGCGGTCGCAATTGTGCAGGTCTGCGTCGGTCTCGCTCATCTGAAACAAGCCTAATGTCCAAGCGTTTCCTGTTTACGGTCGTTTGATTCTCTGTTTTGAGAATAATAAAATAAGATAATAAAATGATAAATAATAAAATATAATAAAATAAAAATTATGAAATAAAAATTCTAATAAGACAATAATAATAATAACAATAATAATAATACAATAAATAAAATAAAATAACAATATATAATTCAATCACAATAACTAATTTGAAAAAATATATATAAATAAATGTGGATATCTTTTTACTGAAATGTCTCCTTAACACACGGCCCGTTTATTCCGAGTATTAATGAGGATGTTGGAGAGCTGCTGATGTAACTAGAAAATGCATTTCCTGCAGAAAATGCGTGCGAATGCTGTAAACTGTGAACATTTGTGGCTGAATTTAGCTGAAAATGCAGAAAAAGCTGAATATGTTATTAGCTGAATGGTAGCTGCTTTTAGCTACAACAATGCAGAAAAAGCTTAATATTTAAAAGAAAAGGTTTAAAAAAAGGTATAAACAACATGTATAGCCTTGATGTCCTGAAATAGCTGAATATGTAATAGTTGAATGGTTTCTGCAGCTGAAAATAGGCTGAAGGAGTTAAATATCAGATTAAGTAGTAGTGAATGAATTGTATTAAGATGAGAAAAGAAAGTAAAAAGGCTTGGGAAAGCAGCAGAATATTGACGGCAAACTTTTGAACTAACTTGATGGTGAATTATCTGTCGCCATGACACCCCATAATACGCTTAGATGTTGTTGATGGCTGCATCGTTACCAAACCTGTGAAGTTTTGGGCCATTTCGATCATTTTTCACTGAAGTTATGAGAAAACCGTGTTTCATGGTGAGCATTGTGTGCCATGGCAACGGCATTTGAAGAAATCTCAAAACTGTCCTGTAGATGTCTTCACGGCTGGACTGTTAGCACACATGTGAAGTTTGAGCACTTTTTGAAACATTTCATAGGAGTAATACATTACATTAGGAGGTTACATTACTCTCTCTCTTCTCTTGATCCCCCTCTCAATCTTCTATCGCCCTCTCTCTCTTCTCTTGATCGCCCTCTCTCTCTTCTCTTGATCGCCCTCTCTCTTCTCTTGATCGCCCTCTCTCTCTCCTCTTGATCGCCCTCGCTCTCCTCTTGATCGCCCTCTCTCTCTCTCTCTCTTGATCGCCCTCTCTCTCTTCTCTTGATCGCCCTCTCTCTTCTCTCTCTCTCTCCTTGCTCGCCCTCTCTCTCTCCTCTTGATCGCCCTCTCTCTCTGTTCTCTTGATCGCCCTCTCTCTCTCTTCTCTTGATCGCCCTCTCTCTCTCCTCTTGATCGCCCTCTCTCTCTCCTCTTGATCGCCCTCTCTCTTCTCTTGATCACCCTATCACTCTTCTATCACCCTCTCTCACTTCTCTTGATGTGTGTGGGAGAGAGAGAGAGTGTGTGTGTGTGTGTGTGGAGAGAGAGAGAGAGAGAGAGAGAGAGAGAGAGAGAGAGATTTTTTGATTTTTAAAAAACACTTTTATTTAGATTTTCACCAAACAATTAAAACTATTTTCTTATATACATTGAGAGAAGAATTCCCCTTTTTTCCTCACACAAAAACAGAGTTAAAAGCAAGCTCCTCCCCCACCACAGAGCACACAGCTGTAGTGAAACACCACCGGTTTAAAAACTCTTCCATACTTCTCATCAGACAGTGAAATCTAAAATCTACTCTCACTCGTGCCTTTACCAAAGATAAAAACATGTTAGTGAGTTGCTGACCTGCTGTACTGTTCACTTTGTTCTTCCTGCTTTTGTAAATTGATATTTTTGCCTGCCCCACAATAAAATTCAACAGTTCCCACTTCCCTGCATTCTGTTTCTTGTAGCCAGCACCAAAAATAAAAGCAGTCTCTGTAAAAACCTCCCACAGTCTAAAAACACAGTTTTTAAAACATTAAAAGAGGCTTCAGTCTGTGACAGTCCAGGTAGCAGTGAGTGATCGTCTCTCTGTCGGTGCAGAACGGACACTCGGAGGACACGGTGGGGTTTATTTTTGACACAAAGGCGTTAACGCCCAGGGCCCCGTGGAGGATCCTCCACTGCAGGTCTCCAGACCGCTTGTTCAGTGGAGGTTTGTAGAAGAGCCTCCATACAGGTTCACAGCCCCCCGGGACGTTAAGCCTCTGTTTCCACACCGTGTCTCTCCTCTCACTTAGTTTCTGTTTGTTCAGGGCCAGAGTGCAGAGTCTATAAAAACCTTTTCCATTCTGCATGTGAATGTCTGAATGAGTTCTGGGTTCTAGTCCATCCTGGTCTGCTAAAATCCCAATGTCTGGAAAAGGGTCCCCTTCGTCAGGGGTTTCCTTCCTGTTAGAATACTCCCGCAGCATCTCCATCTCATCGTCAGTTAGCCTTTTAGTCCACTCGTTCAGGATGGTTCTGGTGTGGCGGGCCGACTTCAGGCCGAGCAGAGAGGCCACGGCCTCGGTGTTGTGGAGTCCAGGACCTGCAGCATCCACGATGGTCCTCAGCTTCACGACCCCAACGGACCGAAGTCTCTCATTGAGTGCAGGTCTGCTGCTGTCCTGGACGTCCAGCCGGGCCCCCCCCACCAGAGGCTCTTCCAGGAGCCAGAACAGAGATGCTGCGGGACCCACTCTGGCCCATTTAAAAAGTGTCCATACTTAAAACGGAGGCAAAACACACACACGAGTAAAATCACAGTTTGTTAAAAACAATGACGCATCCAAACCCAGGCCTGCTACCCCCCCTTAAAATGGTGCTGGCTACCGGCCCTCCAGACGACATCAATCGTTTCCTGTCAGGTATCTTGTAAAAACTGTAGTTTAAAAGCAGCTGCTCGACTCTCTAGGTGCACCAACCCTTGCCCCCCTCTTCCTTTGGTAGGTACAGCGTGCACTGAGGAACCCAGTGCAACTTATCCCAAAAGAAGAATTTAAAATAATAATTTGCAACTTTTAAAAGACCAGCAGGGGGTTCCACACACTTGAGCTTATGCCAGAGGCTGGATGCTATCAGGTTGTTAATGACCAGCACCCTGCCTCTGTAGGACATGTGGGGAAGTAACCAGCGCCACTTGTTTAGTTTCCCCTCCACCTTTTCTAGAACTCCTTCCCAGTTTTTTCCCAGTGTGCCCTCATCTCCAAGATGGACCCCCAAATACTTGATGCCACCCCTCTTCCAAGTCAACCCACCTGGGAGTTGAGGGAGGCCACCAGTCCACTCCCCCCACTGCTAGGGGCCTCACTTTTGGCCCAGTTGACCTTTGCAGAGGAGAGCTTTTGAAAAGTATCCACTACCTGCCCTAGCTTTAAAACATCCTGTTGATTTTTTATAAAAACAATGATGTCGTCTGCATAGGCCGATAAAATAAAACGTGTATCAAAACCAGGTAAAAACAGGCCCTCATTAAAAGAGCGGATATTGTGTAGCATGGGCTCTATTGCTAGTGTGTACAACATACCTGACATCGAGCAGCCTTGTCTTATCCCCCTGGTCACATTAAAGGGTCTAGACAGACCGCCATTTATCTTAAGCACACTCTCAATGTTCACATACATCACCTTTATCATGGCGATGAAGCCCGGGCTGAGGCCGAACCTCTCCAACACCTTCCACAGGTAACGGTGCTCAACCCGGTCGAAAGCCTTTTCCTGGTCCAATGAAACCAGACCAGTGTCGAAACCCAATGAACCAGAGACTTCCAAAATATCTCGAATTAGTGACACATTGTCAACAATTGACCTGCCGGGCACACAGTAGGTCTGGGTCCGGTCTACCACCTGGTCCATCACCTTCCTCAGCCTGGAGGACAGGGCCCTGGACAGCAGCTTGTAGTCGGTGCACAGCAGAGAGACGGGCCTCCAGTTCTTTATTTCTTGTAGGTCACCTTTTTTCGGAAGGAGGGTTAAAACAGCTCTTCTGCAGCTCAGAGGGAGTAAAGAGTCATTAAAACTTTCATTAAAAAGGTCCATTAGATCCTCTTTTAAAAAGTCCCAAAATGTCTTGTAAAACTCTGGGGGGAGGCCATCTATTCCAGGGGCCTTCCCCCCCTGCATGCTCTTGAGTGCTGCACACAGTTCCTCCTCAGTCAGGGGCCCGTCCAGCTCTTTGTTCGTCTCTTCAGAGACTGTTGGTAGGCCCCTGCAGAACAGATTAAAACCTCCATCATCTTCGGTTGTACTGACTGGTGAAGAGGGTCGCAGTAAAAGTCCACCGCTCTCTGCCGGATCTGGCTGTTTCCTGTCAGCTGCTGCCCTCCTGCTGACTTCAGAGCGTGGATCAGCCTGCCCTGCCCGTTCTTCTTCTTCCAGAACTGAAGAAGTATTTTGTTGGTGAATCCATCAGGGAAGCGCTCTGGAATCGGGACCGGACCAGCGCCCCCTGTGCTCTGGAACCCAGCAGATCTGCCAAAATGGCTTTTTTTAGATTTAGGGTCTTCAATACAACCTGGATTTCCTGTGGACTCTGCATAGCTCTGCAGTTCCACTATTTCCATCTTCAGATCTCTCATAGACTTGGTGATGTCACGAGAAACATTGAGAGTGTACTGAAGACAAAGCTGCTTGATGTCGGCTTTCCCACAATCCCACCACTGCTTCAATGAGTTAAAATCCCCCTTCCTTTCTCTAAAACCTTTCCAAAAATAAATAAAAACCTCTCTAAAATGTGTATCTAAAAGCAGAGCAGTGTTAAAATGCCAATACGCAGATTTGCTTTTTATGTTGGCAATAAAAACATCACACAATACAAGGGAGTGGTCAGAGAAACCAACAGGCAATATAGCACACTTTTTAAAAACATTCAAATGGTGCTTAAAACAGTAAAACCTGTCTAGCCTAGCCATTGATAAAAGGTTCTCCCTAGAGTGGACCCATGTGTACTGTCTGTGAAGTGTGTGATGCTCTCTCCATATGTCTGATAGGCTATGTGTTGCTATTAACTGTGTCATGGCTCTTTTGGATGCAGCATGAGGTTCCCTATGGTTCCTATCTAACTCGTCGTTCTGTGTGCAGTTAAAATCTCCCCCTAAAAATAAAAACTCTTCTGGTTCACACTCACTTAAAACAGCGCTGAGCTCGTTTAAAAACTGAACTCTGGCAGGACCTGAATTAGGAGCGTATACATTGATAAAAACCAGATTAAAAAGCTCAAAGTTAGCTCTCACCACCAACAGTCTGCCCTTTATTCTTTCCTCCACTGTGTGGGACTTGGGGATAAAATCTTTAGCAAACAGGACTGCCACTCCTGCACTGGTGCTGCTAAGACCACTTAAAACCACCTCCCCATCCCACTCCCTCCTCCAGTCTGTCCCGTTTAAAGTGTCGCTGTGCGTTTCTTGTAGCATTGCTACATTGACCTTTTTTATTTTTAAAAGCTCATAAACACAAGCCCTCTTCCCCACATCCCTAGCTCCATTGACATTTAAAGTGCAGACTTTAAAATCACTCATTAAAAAGGATGTGAGGAGAGACACACCGCTTAAAAACAACACGTACGTAAAACCCAGCATACTAAGTGCCGTACATGTTATTTTCCTCTTCATTTAAAATCTCTTTCTGTATCTTCATTTTCAGGACCTTCAAACGAAAACATTCCCTTTCAGTGAAGAGATGCATCTGAGCTTTTACAGACTGTACAAACAAGCTCTTGTCTGTAAAAAACTCTTCTATTTTTACTCGTCTCTTGTTTTTAGTTTTTCTAAGAAATTCTTTAATTTGCTCCACTTTAAAAAATGGACTTTCCAATTGTGAGTCGGTGAGAGGCTGGCTGGCCTCAGCACAGTCCTCTTCATCCTCATCTTCTTCATCCTCCATCTCATCCTCCATCAAATCTTCCTCACTTTCCTCCTCCTCTGCCTCCTTCACCTCCTCTTCCTCCACCACCATTTCCTCCTCTCTCTCCCCCCCTCTTTCTCCCCCTCCTCACTCACTGCCACTTTCTTGGCCTGAGAGCTATTCTCTTTCTCTTTTTGTTTTCTTTTTTTTGTAGAAACTTGAGCTTCCATGTTTTTTTTAATGCAGCAGATGCAGAGAGTTCTGCCGTTTCCACTCTTTTTTTAGGGACGACCTTTTGTCCCACATCAACACAAAGGTCGCTTTTTTTATTATTTTCCCCATTAATCTTTTTTTCCCCAGAATTTTCCTCAACCTGCTCCGGGGGCTTTGAGGGACTCTCAGCCCGCTTTGGGGGCTTTGAGGAACCCTCACCCTGCTTTGGGGGCTTTGAGGGACTCTCAGCCCGCTCTGGGGGCTTTGAGGAACCCTCACCCTGCTTTGGGGGCTTTGAGGAACCCTCACCCTGCTTTGGGGGCTTTGAGGGACTCTCAGCCCGCTCTGGGGGCTTTGAGGAACCCTCACCCTGCTTTGGGGGCTTTGAGGGACTCTCAGCCCGCTTTGGGGGCTTTGAGGAACCCTCACCCTGCTCCGGGGGCCGCTCAGTGGGGTTTCCCGCTGCAGTCATTACATCAGGAGTCTCTTCTGGAGTTTTCTCCTGTTTTTCATTTTTTTTCCTCCTCCCCCTGTTTTTCATTTTTTTCCTCCTCCCCCTGTTTTTTTTTTTTCCCCGGACACGCTCTGGCCAAATGCCCCTCCTCCCCGCATCCGAAGCACTTGGCAGTCCCCGAGTTTACAAACAAAACATAATTAAAATCATCCATTCTCAGACTTAGCACCAGATTGAGTTCCTCGTCTCTCTTATTGAGGATCATGAGGACACTTCTCCTGTGAGACACAACATGTTTTAGCAGTGGAGATCTGCAGCCCGAGGACAGCTTCCTGATGGAGGACACTATCTTCCCGTGCTTAGACAGCTCTCTCACCAGGAAGTCATCCCGTATGAACGGCGGGATATTTGAGACTGTTACCCTTGTAGCAGGAGTGGTTAGTGGAGACACGGAAATGAACGTGTCGTTAACAACGATCCCGGTCTCCACCACCTTGTTCGCTTTATCCTCTGTGTCCACAAATATCACCACCCCGCCGTTCATCCGAGCCGCAGATCTGATGCTGCTGTGCCCCACTAAGGCCCCCACAGCCAGGCTGCACTCCTCCACCGAGCACGGTGTCATCGGAGAAATTTTAAAACCATGTTTGCGGCTCAGCCGGGCATAATCCATGCCGCAGCTGCGTCACAAACACACACACACAAACAAACACACACCACACACGCCCAAACCACTAGAAAACACCAACAATAAAACGTTTAAAAACCATGTAA
>NW_022987522.1:100000-118144 GCF_902827165.1 Trematomus bernacchii | reverse complement strand
TCCCATGTCATGCTTTTCCGATTATTACCCGTCCCCTTGTGTGTTATGTAGCTTTGTATGCATGTAAACGGTCTACAAAGTCACAAATCCTCAAAGTACACCCTGTAGCGAGTAAAACTAACACAGAAAAGACCTGTCTATGCTGCCCCAGAACGCCTCGTTGGACATTTTCTTTTTCAATTTGTTTCTTCCGGGAACCAAGTGACGTAACGACGACCCCTCCGTGGATTGGTCAAAATTGACCAATCCGAGGCTGTGAGTCAGTGTGTGTGCACACACACAAACTCCCAGCCAGGCTGCGGGTGTGTGTGTGTGTTCGGGGTGGTTTCGCTGTGTCGCAGACGGCCACTGGGCTCATGGGGGGGGGGGGGCTCCAACAAGCCGTTTAGGACAGAGAGTGAATACACATATGGCGCGTTTCCACTACAGCCCGCAGCCCGGTTTAAGAGGGCTGTGACGTCAGCGGCCCGTCTTTGGTTGCGTTTCCACTTGGCCTAGTACCGGCCGGCGGGTCCTAATTCACAGTTTTTCTGGCCTCATAAAATCGCGGGTCTAGGGCCAGAGACAACGAGGCTGAGTCGGGCTGAGTATGCTAAACTAGAGAGAGCATCGCTGGCAAGGGGGCTACAACTACAACAAGATGGACATATTTGACCGTGATTTAATTGTAATACACGTTTCAATATGATGCCGAAGTAACAACATACTGATACCGGTTAGTAAAAACCATGAATTAATGCTTTGTCAAGTCTGCAGACAGACGGCAGGCGAAAAACCTTTTAAAATGCTTGTTTTCTAAATGGAGATTGGCTAAGCTAACGCAGTATATGCTCCGACCGTCCACACTCACAACAACGGCCTATACAGACATAAATAAAGCAGCGACTGTATTCACCATGACACAGGCAGTCTGTGGTTTGTACTTGTTTAACTTTTGTCTAGTTTCTGAACAGATATGAGGAGCTGTGAGCTCTGAGTGCTAACAGCTAACGGCTGTGTTGTTTTTCTGGGGTCCTCTGAAGATCACGTCACGGCTCCGCCTACACTGCGTTACTATAGATACTGCCCCAGTTCCTAAACTGTAATGGAAATGCGCCATAAAGTGAGCCAGTCCTAACGAGGCCCAGCCATACCGAGCGGGGCCGAGCGAGGCCGTGTAGTGGAAACGCGCCAATACTATACAGAGATGCTGTATGAGGAACCAATGTGAGTTTGGAAAATTGCACAATTTAAATCTATTTTAGTAGACCTCAACAATGGAAATATGATCAGTAGAAATGGCCATGACATGGGACCTTTAACTAAAAAGTACCCATAACTAGCAGCTGTTTTAAAGAGTACCTGACCTCCCTTTATATTAATAGAACAATAATGTCATTGTTAGCTAATGAATGTTTCCATGCTGAACAACGGCAACATGACAACGTTTTCATTGGTCCCTCTTCTTTAGAGAAGACCAGGAAATGATGGATACACGGATCGGGCTTCAAATCAATAGGCACGCAATGACTCTAAATAATAATGATCACGCCACCAAACACACATTCAAACTAAAGGAACCAGCCTGTTTGGGAAATGTGAGAAGTAGAAAGTACAGGTATTTGTGTTCAAAATGTAAGAAGTAGAAAGTACAGGTATTTGTGTTCAACATATAAGAAGTAGAAAGTACAGGTATTTGTGTTCAAAATGTAAGAAGTAGAAAGTACAGGTATTTGGGTTCAACATGTAAGAAGTAGAAAGTACAGGTATTTGTGTTCAAAATGTAAGAAGTAGGACAAGTAGTTCAAAATGTAAGAAGTAGAAAGTACAGGTATTTGTGTTCAACATGTAAGAAGTAGAAAGTACAGGTATTTGTGTTCAACATGTAAGAAGTAGAAAGTACAGGTATTTGTGTTCAAAATGTAAGAAGTAAAAGTAAAAAGTCATCAGAAAAATAAGTAGTGGAGTAAAGTACTGATACCAGAAAATGTACTTAAGTACAGTAACGAAGTATTTGTACTCCACTACTTCCCACCTCTGTATTGCATCCTTTGTAATCCTGCTCAAGGACATTTGTGTTGTTCAGGGAGAGCTCGGAGGTAGTTTTTCTTATTAACTTTGTTTCTCTTGCCACCTGATTAATTCATCCAATTACAGAATCCCGCCTGCTGAATCTTTAATCCACTTCTCACGTCTCTAACCTCGAGGCTATCGTCGTTTTCTCACCTTGCTGTACCAGTTAAGGCAGGGCTGCACCACGTCAGGATCTTCAATACCGTGCAGCTCAATGTACCAGATGCTGAAATTAAAACTGGGACCCCAAGACATCAGAGGCACTGTGAGCAAGAGAAGAAGAAGTGTCAAAAGAGAGACATATTCACCATGTATAAGACCAATAGAAAGAACCACATCTGCTCTCACCTATTTTGACAAATCTGCAGGGAAACATCTGCTCGTCAATCTTGTGCTTTAAGGTGAACGTTTCCTTATTGTAGTCATTCTTAAGGCCACTGGAAGAGAAAGAATAAAATAATCGAAACATGCAGCTTTTTACTGGGATGCTATGCCGTATTTTATAGCAATCTAATATATGTCTTAACTATCAGGTATAAACAGGGCTGGTAGATGCATTTGAAAGCAGCATTTAGCAGCAACATGTACTTACAAATCAGATAAACAAAGAATAGCTTAGTCATTTCTAAATGCATTTCTGCTTTCCTACAAAACAGCTCTTCCAGGAATGTGTGATCCTGTAATCACAAGTACGTTGATAAAAGTATTACAGTACATTTTGGATTGCTTAAAGTATTTCCAGAACATACAAACTGCAGTCTTTACTCTTCTCTCCGGTCCATCTACAGCAGGTGCGGCCCGTCCATTATGTTTCATAAACCAATATTTAAAAAGTCATTCCAGGCTAATGCGAGAGAATCAATATTAGCCTTTTTCCCCCCATTGTTGTCCATCCCACATCTGAACTCTACTCCGCTATCAAACAGCGTATACAGAAGGCTGATGGTGACGTCTTTCCAGTCACGTATATACAAATGTTCCAGTTTGAATATTAGTAGGACAATTCAAAGCAGAAGCAATGCTTAATCGGTCATCATGTCATTAAGTTCCTGCAATGGAAAATGGCTATAAAAAGGTCAATAGTGGTGCTGATAACAATCCGGTGGTTTCAGATATGCTATTAGACAAGGTCAATACATTACAACTAGACAGCAATGATTCAACTTCCTTGCAGATGTATTACTGCTTAGGTTGTCTATTACATCAATACGTTTCAAACTACTCCACTTCCTCTCACAAAAAGGTACAAATGGCTGTGTAATTTTCACACCGAAGCAGCTTAAATTCTGTGTAACAATGACACACAAACACAGTTGTACTTACGCAAGCATTGACACCTCACCTGGACAAAAGCTCTGTCATGTTTTCTTCACTCATCCCACCAAACACTTTAAACTTCTTCAAGTTGCACACGTGAGTCTTCTCATATTTTCCAAAAGTGATGCTCTGAACAATTGCCGGCCTTTCCAATTTCAGGATTAAAAACTGCAGGAGAAGAGAGAGAAAGGAGGGAGAAGATATGAAATAAACGGTAAGGTAAAGAGCAGGTTTGTGATGCTGTGAGTGTGTGAAGAGCTGCAGGGATTTGCTCATCATCCGACTACAGCAGGGTCAATCTACTGCGTCAGGTAAGTGGGAAATCATATGCAGTCTATGAGGCGAATCCACATGTCAGCGGTGCTCTAACAAGCCAGGACATCCAGTGATAAATCAACAGTGGCAATTAGACCAGAACGAAAGGAGAGACCATTGATAAACGGTCACTGGTAGCAGGCATTTAAAGTGAGCTGGTCCTAACGAGGCCAATCGCGGCCCAGCCATACCGAGCGGGGCCGAGCGAGGCCGTGTAGTGGAAACGCGCCATAACAAAGCACATGTTTTCACATTCTCTCATTAAAGACATAGATATTCTATCCACTAAATTCCTGCTGAGCCTGAGTCACTTTAATAAACACTGGTTTCATTCATGAGTCCTTTCACATGAATTTCACTGTACACCAATCATTAGAAATTCCCCTGCCAGGCTTTGATCTGGTTCTTTAGGCCCAGTTTGTCACGATTCAACATGTGATGGTAGAGCCTGATCTCACATTAAAACTCCCTTTGTCTGTAACAAAATATGTACAGATCCTTTTAACTGGGTAACAAAAAGGCTTCATTTCCTTTTGCAATACAAGACAACCTTCAGATTTAACCTCAAACTCTGCCAGACACAACACTACTGAAGAGTTCAAGAGACGTTATGGTAAAACTACTTTTTTGTTGTATGAAGAATGCAGACAAACTTGCGTACTAATGAGCAACTCATCAATTACATCATAAAACATGTTACTAAACACTTTGTTTCCTCAAAAAAAAGTATTTAATTACACAATTTAAATTACGGTTCCACAGGCACACTAATTGATTATGCCATTATTGTGCCAATTATCAGAAAACGACATAGCGATAACTAATTTGATGTCTTAAAATTGCTGTTCCTCTTGCATCATCAAGTCTAGTGTCACATACAGTGCTGTTTTTATCTTATACTCACACTTATAAGATCACTTTGAATATACAGCATCAGCTCTGATCTTTGTTGTCATACAGTTTGAATTGAGTTAGCAGCCCATGTCAACTTAAATCAAACACATTTCCTAAAAAAAGTCATAGGTCAACTAGGGGCCAACTTGACCAGACCTGAGCT
Organism: Trematomus bernacchii; assembly: GCF_902827165.1. Lineage (NCBI taxonomy): Eukaryota > Metazoa > Chordata > Actinopteri > Perciformes > Nototheniidae > Trematomus > Trematomus bernacchii. The sequence continues at coordinate 113,403 of NW_022987522.1, read as the reverse complement.
TCTTAAGAAACTGATACTGATAATATATCAACCACCTACAATATAAACAAACATGGCTCCCTAGATTTGACAATGTGTTCTTAATGCACACTGTAAATCCACACGTCTAGCTTCACCTGGCAGAGAGGGGTCAATTGAATAAGAGAGAGTTCATGTAAATAGCAGACGACCTACCTGTGGAGGGTAGTTGCTCTCAGACGACCACCTGGAAGACTGATCATTAGGTTTGTCCACCAAGATATTCCTAAGAAACAACCAAAGAGAAAACGTTTTAATTCATGTCACAGTTATGATCCAGGAATCACATTTCATTACAGGGCAGAATGGGAGGATGCATGTGTGTTTGTATTGACTTGCAGTAACTATAAAGGAAGTGATATAAATACTACTTATGCAGGTCTGATATAACGTCAGTATAAGCTAGCAGACCGTTGATGTTAACTAGCTGCTCCATAGTTTTAGTTTCTCCCTCTCCATAACCATGAACAACAGCCACCTTGCACATCTGTGATTTATATACCATCATACGTCTCTGCTCTTGTAGTACAACTCTATATTTACATTGCTGCAGTACTTTGGTCTATTATACAACATTTTAATTGTCCAGAATACGTTATATTGTGTTTTCTTTGTGTCTTTTCTACTGTGGATATCTTTATATTTGCAGTTTATTTCATATTGTATTATGTTTATACTTTATTTCATCTTTTAAATACTTTAATGCACTGCTGTTGTAACAAAATAATTTCCCAATTTGGTATCAATAAAGTATCCATCTGTCTGTCTATCTATCTATCTAGATCAAATTAACATCAGCTAAAGCTAGCCTGTATCTGATTGAGTGCTGAACCAGTAACATACACATACACATTTTCATTTTAAATTCAGTATCTAATAAGAGTGTTTTGTTTAACTTCCAGTAATCCCTGACACATGTCTGATTGGTCCCATATTGACATGCTGAACCAGCAACAGGCACATGATGTGAAACTATGCGGGACATCACATATGCATGTTAACATTTTGATCTGTTAATATCATCTTTAAAATGTGACCTTTCAATTTATAACACAATGTGCCTTTAGCCGGTAAACAAAGTCATTAGCTGTTGATAATAAAGCAAAGCTACATTTGTTTAGATAGCTAGTTGATGCGAACTGCTAGCTCATGAGCTAACGTGGACGCTCGTTTTTGACATACTAGGGCGCCGGACTGAACATAGCTTAACCAAACTTTAAAAAAGGGGAGTGTTTAGACAAGTACCTAATGTTAGCTTAGCTTTTTTGTTTGAAGCTGTGAAGAAACTGCTGAATAAGTGGCAAGAAAGGCTCCAAAACAAGCTATAATCGAGAAAATGTACGTAAACAAAGCACCCTGGCAGTTCAAAAGAGACAAACTCCTATTAATTGAATGATGTAATTGACAGTGATGAATACCTATGAATTCAAACAGAGCTAAAGTGAACATTCAACCCATTATAATCTACTGTTTACAACAAACTGGCGGTAGATTATCAATACTAAACGCCCCTACTGATGCTAAAAATGCTAATGCTAGTTAGCTCAGACGGCAGACGAGCTAGGCCGGTCGGGCCCTGCTGGAACAAACAATGGTGCATTGAAGCGATAAAAATACCACTTTTGACCACAAAATGATGTGCATACGCCGGGGCCAACTAGCCTGTGTATTACTCACTCTGGTAAATATGTAGAGGAGTAAGAGCTCCATTTAAAAACGCCAAAAGTGAGGACTCTGCTCTCTGGAACCACAGCCATCTTGTTGCAGAAAATAACAAGCAGACAGCGCGAGGCAAGAAGCGGGCACTGACAGCTCTTAAAGAGACAGTACACCCTGTTTTATGTTGTTGTTGTTGTTGTTGTTTTTTCACCTTTATTTATTCAAGAACATATATGAATATCATATATATTGTATAGGAAAAATACACAATTACTTTTGATAGCCTTTATATGTAATTATTGGTAAAAAATGTTCATAATTAGGTTTGGAGTCAGCCCATTTTTTTTTATAAACATGAATTTTCCCTAAATATATAATGAACTGTACAAAAAAACAAAAACATCTGCAATCAAACTATCACCCTGTTTGGTTTTGCATGCAATTGAGTATGCAATATGATGCCGTTACTAAGCCGAATGTTTCATAAGCACCATAATATATCATATGTTTTCAAAAACCATAGTTTAACGGCATGATTACCGAAAAAATATACGCTGATCTTACTATTAGGTACTCCTTATCCCTAATACATTGGGATATAATTAAGGAAGTCTTCGGTGCTTAAGATTAAGTCTTCACATCTAACTTTGACAAATGACAACTTGGTCTCAAAAGCATGCAAAAAGTTACTGAAATATAACACAAATAGTGCTTCTCTATACATCTTAACAACTACTATTTGTTTATCCAACACACATACTTAGTTGTACATTTTTGCATCGTCTGTGAAAGGGGTACACTACTGTTTTCTCACTTAATCATTGTTACTCATGTTGATGTTGGTAACAATGTGTATGCTGGGCTCTTTTGTTTTATTTTTGGCCTTTTTGTGTCTTCAAACATGACCCCCATGCACTATACTTTAATTGTGTGACATTTTTAATTTCCTTTGTCCTATATCCTGCCCTCCCGAGGCTGAATTTCCTTGTTTTTTTGTCCTGTTGTTTATCATATAAAGCCCTGTTTTGTATTGTACAGAACATTGACCTGAGAGTCTGTTTTTCAGAATCACCTCTCTGTGTGATCTCTGTTTTTCACGACAATTCACAGGGTGGATGAATCATCCGATGAGTAATGTGAACGTAGCTTTATTCCAGTTAAAAGGACCTCTTTTACCGAAATGTATTATAGAGTCGAACAATACTCACTTCATCCTCTGCTTAAATTCTCCCTTATTTGATTATGTATCAGATGCCCTAAGTCCAATACAAAATGTTAATGCATATATAGACCAATAGTAACAAGCTTTCAAGATTCATATTTACAATATCTTAACCACTCTGCCTTATTATAATCTGTATTATAATTTACTTATTCATTTTAACTTGCTGCAGGTGCTGGAAAACTGACAGCAAGAAAACAAATACATTAATACAGGATAAAATGATCAGTAATGACAAAAACAATATAAAATACCCACTTTTTAGGTTAGGAATCTTGCTAATATCAACACAATAACATAATTTATTTCTAGAAGCCACAGGATTAAAAAAAACTTGATGTCATCACATTAACAATACATGACATTGCTTGTTAAAACAGAGCAGTGAAGACACCTGGAGGAAGTGGAAAAAAACACAGTTACAGCCTGACCCTCCCTGGTTTTTAAAAATGTGTTATTTATATAATATCTGATGAATCATCTGCGGGTGGACCTCTTCTTGCTGACGTGGATTGAATGATAATGGTGTTTTTCTTGGAGTGAACGCCCAGCATTGGCACAGTCCTGCTTTCACTTACTGCAAATTGAACGGCGCTCGTCAAGTTTCATTAGTGAGGATGTAAACCCAGACACTGAGAATACGAGAATGGTTTTATCATCAGAGTTACACACTGGCTATGTCCGATAATGTAAATCTGAACATGTTTTTGTTGTGCATATCAGATTTGAATTCGATTGAACTGTTGTGATTGTTTTTGTAGAACTGAACCTCTCAATAACACTTAAGTAATTTGTTTTCTCACAGGGCTTTTAGTATTGAGTAATGTTTTTGAATGAACTGTGATGAGTCCTCGTGCACACAAAGGTCACCTTTTTAAGAAAAACATGTGATTGTAAACAAGAGAGATGATCATCACGGACAACTCAAATGGCACCTTAATTAAAGAAGACAAGTAACAAAGTGCAGCAATAAATATTGACAGTATTATCCTTATTTAAGCCGCATTAACTAATGTAGCATACAACATGTGCTATACATTGACAACACTTTCAAAAAATAATACTTCTGTGCTTTTACTTAATTAACATTTTGAACCCATTATTATATTATAGGATGTATAGGATCTGCGTAGGTTTTAAGGAGGATTTTGTCTTTGTCCGTCAGTCCTTCTCTGATATGAGATCAGCTGTGTTTCCCCACAGTGTTAGTCAGCCTATGATGTCACACACAGCATGATCTCATTTCAAAAGAAAGGAAACGACAATAAAGAAGCTTAATCATCTTCATCCCTTTCATCAACACCTGCACCTAACATCTTCATCATCTTCGTAGATTGTAGTTAACTTGAGTATTTCCATTTTATGCTACTTTGTACTTCTACTCCACTACAATTCAGAGGTAAATGGTGTACTTTTACTCCACTACATGTATTTAATACCTTTAGTTACTTCACAGATGTGGATGAATGATGTGAAATCTAATCAAGTGTTAAATCAGACTGTAGTTCCACCTGGAGTAAATCCACAAGCTACCCTGCAGTATACAAAGTCATTCAAACTAGCTGCACCTTTACCAGCTTTGAGAACACTTTAATGATCAATCATTATAAAAACATATCATATATTATTCTGAAATGGACCAATCCAATGACTACTTTTACTGTCGCTACTTTAACTATATTTTGATGCCAATACTTTTGTACTTTTACTTGAGGAACATTTGGACTTTTACTGTAACAGAGTATTCCTACACTCTGATACTTCTACTTTTACTCAAGTACAAGATCTGAGTACTTCTACTTTTACTCAAGTACAAGATCTGAGTACTTCTCCCACCTCTGATCTTAACCTATAATAATAAGCCTTCGTGATATATTATTTGTTGACTATATGTTGTATTATTAATGTGAATCTGAATATAAATGTGTTTAAATAACCTACTGTACTTGGTTTCATTTATTTAGTTTCTGTTCACCACTGTCATCACAGCACTAACATGTATTTCATTTATCCACATCCTCCTCATGGCTGTAAACATCGTCATCTTCATTTTCAACAGTAAGGGCATCATCCTCCTCTTCGTCATTAAGGTTCCGGTAAGAACAGGGTAGCAGCGGTCTGAAGGTTGACTTTTATTAAAGGCGTAACATCTTATTTCTAAGGGGACGTGTGCCCGGCGTGAACGCGCACCATCACGTGGGAGGTCCCTTTAAGTTTCCACTGACAGAGGCTGTGTCACATGGACATGAGATAATGAAAAGGCAGGAACACAGTGGAGCTGCTGGCTGATGGAGCAGAAGGGGAAGTATACGCAGTCATTGGCAGTGGAGCCGAGCAGAACCGAGCCTAACCGAGACAGCCCGAACAGGACTCACTGCACCGGGACGTCTCTATTCGCAGTTGCACCTGCCAGATGACACGCACTTTAAAACAGGAGGAAAATGTCGCCTGCTGTGAGTGGCATATTTCATCCCGGAGCAAAAGATGATCACCTTTTACGTGTAAGTGAAGTTATTTCAAACATCTCAGCTGATCTGGGATCGGTTCTGCGTTGCTTCCATGGCGCAGGTGCGTTTGTTGCGCACTTGTGTTGCGTTAGTCTGCTTTATTTCTGGTCAAAGTGTGTTTGTTTGAGAGAGGACTATTTGTTTTCCTGAAGGTAGCCTATAGGATTCTTGATCTTGTGCCATGTGCGTTTTTCTAGTTCGCCACGCAGTGTCCGCATTCCAGGTGGTGTTGCGCACATAGAAATTGAAGTTGGAGTAAACAAGTGAGGAATAAAGGCCTTAGCTGTGGAGCATGGAGAACAACATTGTGTCGATGTTCGGTGTACAGGCGCTCCGGGCTTGACTGGAAACATACCGCCTCTTTGTTGTTGATGCTTTATGTGACGCTTACAGCAAGTTGGAGGCGTATCGCAGTTGGATATGTGAGAGACGTAGTTACACAGAGGTAATACGCAGTGGTAGGAGAAGTACTCAGATATTGTACTTGAGTGAAGTAGAAGCACCAGATTGTAGGAATACTATGTTACAAGTAAAAATCCTGCACTCAAAATGTTACTGAAATATAAAAAGTATTAGAATCAAAATATGCTTACCAAAAGTAAAAGTATTCATTGCGCAGATTGGTCCATTTGAGAATAATATATATGATATGTTGTATAATGATTGATCATTAAAGTGTTCTCAAAGCTGGTAAAGGTGCAGCTAGTTTGAATGACTTGTAGTACAAGTACACAATTTACCTCTGAATTGTAGTGGAGTAGAAGTACAAAGTAGTATACAATGGAAATACTCAAGTAAAGTACAAGTATCTACTTAAGTACAGTACTTGAGTAGTGTATACCACCTCTGCTAAAACGAGGTACCCCATCATTTTAATGTTATTTGTCATGCTGCAAAGTCTGATTAAACTGCGTGTTAAATGTCAATATGGCTGCGAACGTCATAGCTTTTACGCGTCACTTATTTGCTTAAAAGCCAGCTCATTTTCCTGCTGCGTGATGTTTGGAAACGCAGCACCAATTTGCCAGGGAGGAAAACAAGAATACTGCCTCCCTGCTGCTGCTGCTATTGCGCAAACACACACACACACACACACACACACACACACACACACACACACACACACACACACACACACACACACACACACACACACACACACACACACACACACACACACACACACACACACACACACACAAACATCTGTGTGTTTCGAGGCTATGACACAGAGTTCAAACAGTGTAATTCTGGCCACAGATCCAGTCTCCTGCTGCAGGAAGCTCCCTTTCTAAATGCAGTAAATTGTAAGTGGCTCTTCCGGATATGCCGACTCTCAGACTGGAGGAAGCATCGGTTGATGTAAAAAGGATGGCAGACATCTGACTCAGCATCTGGTGAAGTTACACGACGATAAGAGGAAACTATTTTGATTGTCATTCTCAGCCTGATTGACATATTGCAGCCTTGAATCAACATCAAACGTTACGCAAATCAGTACTGGCTTTGCTTCTGTCGCACTCTTGAATCCCAAACATCTATCAAAACATCATATAATCGTATTGACCTTCCTCAGCATATCTTCAGGCAGTATGACGCAGATGCAGTGGCAGTAACATTTCAATATCCCAACCATAGACAATAACACTTACCATTCCTTAACGAACCACTGAAGTACCAATTAGGTTTGCTAATTAATCACTACGTCGATCGGCTTTAAATTAACTGACAATTTGATCATCAATACATTTTCACTAATTCAACTAAATAGCTCAAGCTTATATCATTATTTACGCATAAAGGGGAACATTTGAAGTCATATTTGGGCAACCTGATTAATGTAAGTCCAATTTTAGCTCTCATTTTGCTCTGTTTTGGTCTCTTTGCAGCTAAAAGTTTCACTACGTTCCCCACAGTGTCTGTCTTGTTGGACAATGGGATTTTAGAGAATTTTGTTTCTGCTAAATCAAGGTTATTGAGAGAAGTGATTCAAAACAGTGACTTTGCAAAACAGCTAAGAGAAGGAGTTAAAAGAAGCTAAAAACTAAGAGGAACTGCGGAGATGGGTTTGAATTTCCTATGGGTTTGTCACATATCAGTCATATCATCTCTTGTTTACATAATAAAATATTGTTCCCTTATTGTAAATTAATCAAAATATTCATTCATCACAATAATCATTTCTTGTTGGATGGAAACAGAATGAAAAGATTTAGTTAAGAACTCATTGGATATTGACTTACTTGCTATCATTTTATAAACACAGTAGTACACAGCTGCTTCCATAGTAATCGAGGAAAAGTGGTGCAATATGTGGTATGGGCTTTAGGATCGGGAACAAACATTATGTAACAGCCCAACAATGACTCACTAGGGATTAATTGACAATAACAAGCCAGTGTTTCTAAGAATTAGACTCTAAAACCGGGGCGTTTTCTCAGTATAAACTTCAACAAAACGAAATGGAGTTCAGGGAACTGATAATAACACTGTGTTGGAACCTGGTTCCTGTTTCAGTAGACACTTTGCGTCACCTGTGAATTGAAACCTCACCACATCTGTCTTTTTCTTTTGGTGTGGCAATCTTACCAAATGTGCTTTCTCTGAATTAGCTTTCATTCCCTGGTAAACAAATCAACATCCTTGCACTGTGGCAAGTACAACATGAGCTTTGCGGTCCTCCAGCCCTTACATTATAAGGACATTTGCAATAAACCTGCAGCATTACCCAGCAATAATCCTGCTGTGTTTGGCCTTATTAGCCGAGAACAAATCCATCCGCCTCTTGAAGTGAACTTTCAGAGCTCTAAAGCTGTCGTTTCCGCCTCTAAGGAGCACTATTTGGCAAACCTATGTGCGAGGCATTCCACCAATGAGCCTGGACCTCAGATTAGTGACATGCTTGAAATGGCTGGTGTGTGTGTGTGTGTGTGTGTGTGTGTGTGTGTGTGTGTGTGTGTGTGTGTGTGTGTGTGTGTGTGTGTGTGTGTGTGTGTGTGTGTGTGTGTGTGTGTTGTGTGTGTGTGTGTGTGTGTGTGTGTGTGTGTGTGTGTGTGTTGTGTGTGTGTGTGTGTGTGTGTGTGTGTGTGTGTGTGTGTGTGTGTGTGTGTGTGTGTGTGTGTGTGTGTGTGTGTGTGTGTGTGTGTGTGTGTGTGTGTGTGTGTGTGGTGTGTGTGTGTGGTGTGTGTGTGTGTGTGTGTGTGTGTGTGTGGTGTGTGTGTGTGTGTGTGTGTGTGTGTGTGTGTGTGTGTGTGTGTGTGTGTGTGTGTGTGTGTGTGTGTGTGTGTGTGTGTGTGTGTGTGTGTGTGTGTGTGTGTGTTGAAGACCTTCCCATCTGCGTCACAGGCTGCTCGTGAGTCCGTCAGATGTTTGTGCTCACCTCCTCTCATCAAATAGATGTGTTTCATTTGAGCATAAAAGTGTGTGTTCATTATCTTCCCAATTTATGCAGCTAGACCTGTATTCTCAATTCAATTAAAAAAGCTTTATTGGCATGACCATCATGACACACAGTATTACCTAAGCTTTGTTAAATTATGATATCTATACATAAATATTCATAAACATTTTGAACAAAAACAGAAAATAAAATAAAATCTGTACAAGGAAAAGAAAATACTTTTTGAACAAGAATTAGACAAATATTAAAATAATAATTAAAAAAAATCATATAGTACAATAATAAGAACGTACAATTAAAATGACGATGTAACAGCACTGCTACAGAAATGTTTTATTATTTCAATCTCCAGCATCGAAGGCTGTCCTAAGGTATTACGCCCATTATTTTCTGGTCTGCGTTTGCTGAATAATTGAAGTAAGCGATGCATTTATTTTCTTCCTGTCGGTGAATTATCTGCCTTAATGTGAGCTCAAGACAACCAGCTGTGAAAGTTGTATTTCCGCTGGGTTAATGTGGTCATAATAAGCAGCTCCCATGTGACTGTGGTGTGTGTTTTTCTCTGAGAGTGTTTACATGACAGCCGACCAGGAAGGGAAGTGACGCAGGAGGGAGGCTGCAGACATTGTACCGCTGCAGAGAGAAAGACACAGAGAGAGGAAGGAGGGAGGAGGGAGGAGGGGGGAGGACAACCACAGACAGATAAAAGAGTAAGACAGGAACGAAAAGAAACTAATGAGCGATCACTTTCTCCATTTCTGCAGGATCATCGCAGCCAGAAACCAACAGTGAAAAATGAGTCAGTGTCTGCGTAGGTTGGGCTGTAGTGCGCATTTGATTATGAAATGTGTTTACCCTCGGCTCACTATTAAAGTAGTGACACAGGCTTTTGTTTGTCCAGAGCTTTGCCTGTTCCAGCTCTCCCTGGTTGCTATCCACACAATGCGGCACACTCGAACTTTCTTGGCTTGTTACACAACTTTTATAAAAGCTTCGGTAATGGACACTGCCCAAATATTTCCCTGTGGCAAATACTGGGCTTCCTCAATGCAGTTGTGGGATGTCGGGAAGTACATTTAATCAATTATCATACTTAAGTACGTTTCCGGGGTACTTGAGTATTTTCATTTCCTGCTACTTTATACTTCTACTCCACTACAATTTGGAAGCCAATATTGTCGTTTTAACTCCATTTATTTTACTTTTGATTTATTTTTCTCATACTGCCTGTGCTGCAGCACCTCTTTTCACCCTCTGTCTGAAACCAGAGCCCAGTCTGCTCTGATTGGTTTGCTGGACGGCTCTGTTGTGATTAGTCAACCGATTAGAGATGTCCCGCCCCTTAGCCTATCACGTGAGATTCAGATTCAGATTATTAGCTAAAACCAAATATGAAATAACTAATGAATTAACTATGATATATAATTATAGGTTAAGATATCCAGCTGCAGTAGATATGGTAATTAATTATGGTAAAAATCCAGTAATTGAATATGATTATAAAATGGAATAATACGCACAATAAGTACTTTTGGTACTTATTGTGCGTATATTTTGATGACCTACTGTATGTACTTTTACGTAAGAAGGACTTGTTACAGAGTATTTTTATTCTGTATTATTTCTACTTTTACTTAAATATCTGAGTGCTTCTTACACCTAAGGGAAAGTGGGCATTGGAAGAGGGTTCAGAAAGCAGCTCATGAAAGGCCAAATGAGCCACCTGACACACTGTGTTATTCAGGTGAAGTGGTGAAGGAAAAAAAAATCTGTTTACTCAACGATTAGGTTGAGAGTGCACTCACCTTCGCTGGCTGACATTAATGATGTTGAAACTGGACTCCTCTGTGGCGGCCTAACGTAACACTGGAAAGCCCCGCAATGGTCACTCCAAACAAATAACATGAATACTATTTGGCTTTCAATAGAGCCTCGCCATTCATGCTAAAATATGTCCACCTTTTAATCTTTGGAGCATGAATATGCTGCATTAATTCAATGGAAATCTGCCCAGTTAGAGGATGAGATATATCATACAAAAGCTGACTTTTTGACCTACAGTTAAGTCTCATTAAAACTCTGAAATGAAAGGTTGTTGACTATATGTGGAGCATGTATTACATTTCACAAATATATGCTTTCTATGACAGCTATTGCAAAGAGCAAAGTGAACAGTTAGGACTGAAATACTGAAAGAAAGTGTCCCCTGTGGGCATGAATTCTTAAGTATTTCGGCGAGATATCATGTGTCTGATGTGGCTATTTTGTCCCGTGATACTACAGAAAAGCAAGAAGTTATCCTCTAGGAAGTTGCTCAATAAATGTCATAGTAATCTGATCAATAACAGTTTGAAGCTTAATCTTAGGGGGTCATGATTATCCCAAACCAATTTTATTTAACCTCATGACAAGAGGTCAAAGGCAATGTTAGTATGGCTGTCAACAATGCTTTAAAGGACAACTAAAATAAGAATATGGGGCAGTTTAGTGTACTTATACTGTTTGACACACCCATCCATTACATGCTGTGTAATCTGAAGGCCTTCCTATGGTTCCTAATGCTTCTAAAGTCTTTAAATGCATTGCGTGTCGTCTCCGAGGCGCTGTGATGAAACTGTGAATGGAGCCGGTCTGGACGGCAGATTGCTTTGTTCAGCAGTCTGTGGGATGGAGAGGTTTGGCATTGAGAGGTTTGGCATATACAGGCGGCCTGGGGAGGATGGGAAGTGAAACGTCAGCAGGGTACGGGTAATGGGAGAGAAAACTTCCCACGTCTTTATTAGAGAGACGCATGGTGTTGAAATAATTAAGATAGCATAGCAGGATTTGTCCTTTTGTTGTTATTTTCTTGTATTTACTCTCATTTGATTGAGCTGAGGCCTGTACTACGAATCCAGTTCAACAGAGATATGTTTGAGTTATCTGGCTTAACTAACCCAAAACAAACGCGATCTCGCTAAGCGGTCCCACGACGCTGGTTATCAACTCGGTAACTCAAGCCAGGGTTTCTCTGTCCGGCTGAATGCGCGTTCACATGAAAGGGGCGGGGTTAGCAACATTTGACCAATCACAAACATGGACAAGCGTACTGACAGCGCAGCGTCATACTTCCTGAAAGAAAAGAAAACTATAATATTAGACAAATATGAAGAAGTTAAACTTTAAACATCCATGACTTAAACACTTTATCCAGGATAAAAGCCACATAGCTGCACCTGCAAGGTGAATACAGCTGGTAAAAGAAAAAGTGTTTGAATGCGTACATTAACAGGTTTATGAAATCACTAAGACACAATCTGACTTTAATTACATTTGACTCGAGTGTTTCGTCAACTTAATGTGTTGCTTAAAATAATACTTCTGCATACAGTATGTGACACTGTGAGTGTTGCACGGCCAGATACGGCTCAAGAAGCTGACTCAGATAAGGAAATATATGATACATTATGATGTGATATGATATGAATGATAATGGGACACATCGACGTCTGCACTCACAGTACGTAATGTTACTTTGATCCGGTTACTTATGTTGTGGCAGATATTTAAGTAAGCTTTCTAAACGCTAATGTTATAATAGTCAGATTGCTCTGAAGATGGGAGGTGATATTCTATTCATTTTCACGTTCACACAGTCAGTTGATTTTTGCCGGCCGTCTTTCCTGCAACGGCAGTTTTTCTGTATTTCCTTTATCCTGTAATATGACTTGATCGCTTTAAACTCCGCACACTGAGCTCTGATTGGTCAGCAGGCGGTGCTTTCACTGAGTTGATCTCTTATCCTGGAACCTAACCTGCTCCGGAGCAGGTTAGCCGTTCAGCATAAGTTACCATGGAGATCTACCCTACATGTTTTACAGCTGGTTGTTGGAGAGTTAAACAGGAGATAGTTTTATAGGAGGCTCTGCTAAGTAGGCCAAAGGCAAAGGGGAGTGTCACATGAACCAACGCTGCTATGTTAGCCATTCTCCAGTGTCTCGTTCAGCCACAGATGGGAAGAGAGAGAGCGAGAGAGAGAGAGAGAGTTAGTGTGTGTCACGTATCTCATGCAGCCTGACGTCTGTGCATGACACTCAAAACCAAACCACTGAGAGGGAAAGTGGACATTTCCATCGGCCTTGAGGCGTTTTATCAACCCAGATGAGATTTGACCACGCCCACTTCTGCATTTAAGTAGCTCTGCGTCATGGAGGTATTAAGAGAAGTGAGCTATCTTGGGCAAACAGAGTATCTTTTATCCTCTGACAGTGTTGGAGTGTAACAAAGTACATATACTTGAATACTGTACAAAAAACAAGATTTTAGGCTACACTTTGTTTGCTAGTTTATTATTCTTAAATCCATGGAGAATTATTAATATTATAAGATTAATTAACATTTACACCGCTATGTATAACTGTGATCTGCTTCCATACACAAACAAATCTCTATTTTCAGCTATCTACATTGAAAAAGATGCTTCATGAAGCGACAGTCAAATCCATATTTTGTGGGGTGTCGCTCTGACGCTGCTTTCGCCATGCGGAAATGGGCGTAGATAAATCTAAACTGGTTTGGAAAAAACGATAGACGCGGGCCTATCTAGGAATTTCTCTTC
>NW_022987522.1:82500-95000 GCF_902827165.1 Trematomus bernacchii | reverse complement strand
AGCAGACATTCATAGACCTCAGCTTGCTCTACGCCAACACCTGTATTGTTTTGGAAAAAGGCTCATTGGTTGCGACGTCAGGCCTTACATTGGAGAATATATACTATATATTAAAGTTCAGACAGCATGTGTTTATAAATCTATGGAGGCCTTTCATTGATTATGTAAAGGTTGTGAATGTATGTAATGTTCAAGAGGATGAATAGATGCAGTTCCTGCGTGTCTTTTCTGTTATGCAGAGGTGGGAGAAGTACTCAGATCTGGTACTTGAGTAAAAGTAGAAGTACTCAGATCTTGTCTTTGAGTAAAAGTAGAAGTACTCGATTTTGTACGTGAGTAAAAGTAGAAGTATCTCAGATCTTGTACTTGAGTAAAAGTAGAAGTACTACAGATCTTGTACTGCAGTAAAAGTAGAAGTACTCAGATCTTGTACTTGAGTAAAAGTCAGAAGTATCAGATCTGGTCCTTGAGTAAAAGTAGAAGTAACTCAGATTTTGTACTTGAGTAAAAGTAGAAGGCTCTCAGATCTTGTAACTTGACGTAAAGTAGAAGTACTCAGGGTCTTGTACCTTCGAGTAAAAGTAAGTACTCAGAATCTTGTACTTGATTAGAGTCTCACGATCTTGTTACTTGAGTAAAAGTAGAAGTACTCAGATCTTGTACTTGAGCTAAAAGTAAGAAAGTACTCAGATCTGGTACTTGAGTAAAAGTAGGAGTAACTCAGAATCAGATCTTGTACTGGCAGTAAAAGTAGAAGTACTCAGGATCTTGTACTTGAGTAAAAGTAGAAGTACTCAGGTCTTGTACTTGAGTAAAAGTAGAAGTACTCAGATCTTGTACTTGAGTAAAAGTAGAAGTACTCAGATCTGGTACTTGAGTAAAAGTAGAAGTACTCAGATTTTGTACTTGAGTAAAAGTAGAAGTACTCAGATCTTGTACTTGAGTAAAAGTAGAAGTACTCAGATCTTGTACTTGAGTAAAAGTAGAAGTACTCAGATCTTGTACTTGAGTAAAAGTAGAAGTACCAGAGTGTAGGAATACTCTGTTTCAGTAAAAGTCCTGCATTCAAAATGTTCCTCAAGTAAAAGTAGGAAAGTATTATCATCAAAATATAGTGAAAGTAGCGACAGTAAAAGTAGTCATTGTGTCATCTGTAAAGTAACTAAAGGTGTTAAATACATGTAGTGGAGTAGAAGTACACCATTTACTTCTGAACTGTAGAGTAGAAGTAAAAAGTAGAACAAATAGTAAACAGTGACGGGTTAATCCTCTTCTGTTTGATCTCAGTGCACCATTGGCTCTCTGATTTGTCCTGGCAGCGTCTGATTGGCTCATATCTGCAAGTTGTTCTCTGTGACTCAGTCCAGGGAAAAGCACCGTCTCGTATGGCGTGTTTCTATAGCAACCTCATCGGGTGGGGGGGGGTCATGCGCCGGTGAAACGCATAGGAGCCATTTCCTAATAAACTGGGTTTTTTTGTCTCTCTCTGTTTTCCCCTGTGTGAAATGTAAACATGACGGAGAGGGAGAAAGGGAGCAGGACATCGAGGCTTGTTTGCAGGGAGGAAGACTTTATAAGCTTTTTCCTTTTTCATTTCCACACGTGCTGCATTCACTGTCCTTCGGCTTTATGAGACTTTCTCCGTCCTTTAACCCTCTGTCCACACACATTGAACACATGCAAATACTGTAAGGTTATACACACACATACATACAGCTCTTTATATGAGCTGACTTTTCCATTCGGTCAGTTGCAAAGTGACAATCAGGAAGAGACTGCTTTAAAAGAAAACATAACGCAAGTTTATTTGTTCCTTTTTAAGGGGGGTTTTTCACCACTGGGGAAAGTACTGCATAATATAACATGATGGTTGATTTGGAGAACTTGTTAGCAACAGTAGCCTTTTAACCATAGACTAGAAGTGCACATAACGTCACATATTGTAGACTACAAATCAAAAATTGGGATTTCTTTGATTGATATGATATGATTGAATAACTTGCCATATATTCGGTATTTCTTCATGTTATGACCATTGAGTTATTTCACAAAAGCTGTGTCCTTGTATTTCAACAGGTCTTTCATGAAGTGCTTAAAAGCTGTGACCTAGTACATTTTCAGTCATGAAGGGTATATATGTAAAGGAATATTAATGTGCCTTTCTGTATCTGAGCATTGAGCAGTGAGGTTTCAGGAGCGTCAAGGCAACGCTGTGTGTGCATTAGACTTTGTGTGTTTACGTCCTTGTGTGGGAGGAACTCTTTGTACCTGCTCGAATTGATTTCATGAAAGGGTTATCTCCTTTCTGTTCATGTGTCTAAGTCCTGATAAGATGTGTTGATGCCTGTGAACAAGTCCTGAGGAAACTAGTGTTTAAAGGGAACTTATTCTGCTTTTTGTGGGTTTTCCCTTTCGAATGGTATGTTTTCTATAGGTTGTTGTGCATGTATATGGTCTGCAAATACTCCTTTGTTTCATACTGATATACACCTGAACATCAGCAGGAGAGGACTCTTTAAAGTAGAGACACTACATACTGATATACACCTGAACATCAGCAGGAGAGGACTCTTTAAAGTAGAGACACTACATACTGATATACACCTGAACATCAGCAGGAGAGGACTCTTTAAAGTAGAGACACTACATACTGATATACACCTGAACATCAGCAGGAGAGAACTCTTTAAAGTAGAGACACTACATACTGATATACACCTGAACATCAGCAGGAGAGGACTCTTTAAAGTAGAGACACTACATACTGATATACACCCTGACATCAGCAGGAGAGGACTCTTTAAAGTAGAGACACTACGTACTGATATACACCTGAACATCAGCAGGAGAGGACTCTTTAAAGTAGAGACACTACATACTGATATACACCTGAACATCAGCAGGAGAGGACTCTTTAAAGTAGAGACACTACATACTGATATACACCTGAACATCAGCAGGAGAGGACTCTTTAAAGTAGAGACACTACATACTGAATACACCTGAACATCAGCAGGAGAGAGGACTCTTTAAAGTAGAGACACTACATACTGATATACACCTGAACATCAGCAGGAGAGGACTCTTTAAAGTAGAGACACTACATACTGATATACACCTGAACATCAGCAGGAGAGGACTCTTTAAAGTAGAGACACTACATACTGATATACACCTGAACATCAGCAGGAGAGGACTCTTTAAAGTAGAGACACTACATACTGATATACACCTGAACATCAGCAGGAGGAGGACTCTTTAAAGTAGAGACACTACATACTGATATACACCTGAACATCAGCAGGAGAGGAACTCTTTAAAGTAGAGACACTACATACTGATATACACCTGAACATCAGCAGGAGAGGACTCTTTAAAGTAGAGACACTACATACTGATATACACCTGAACATCAGCAGGAGAGAGACTCTTTAAAGTAGAGACACTACATACTGATATACACCTGAACATCAGCAGGAGAGGACTCTTTAAAGTAGAGACACTACATACTGATATACACCTGAACATCAGCAGGAGAGGACTCTTTAAAGTAGAGACACTACATACTGATATACACCTGAACATCAGCAGGAGAGGACTCTTTAAAGTAGAGACACTACATACTGATATACACCTGAACATCAGCAGGAGAGGACTCTTTAAAGTAGAGACACTACATACTGATATACACCTGAACATCAGCAGGAGAGGACTCTTTAAAGTAGAGACACTACATACTGATATACACTGAACATCAGCAGGAGAGGACTCTTTAAAGTAGAGACACTACACACTGATATACACCTGAACATCAGCAGGAGAGGACTCTTTAAAGTAGAGACACTACATACTGATATACACCTGAACATCAGCAGGAGAGGACTCTTTAAAGTAGAGACACTACACACTGATATACACCTGACATCAGCAGGAGAGGACTCTTTAAAGTAGAGACACTACATACTGATATACACCTGAACATCAGCAGGAGAGGACTCTTTAAAGTAGAGACACTACATACTGATATACACCTGAACATCAGCAGGAGAGGACTCTTTAAAGTAGAGACACTACATACTGATATACACCTGAAACATCAGCAGGAGAGGGCCCCTTTAAGTACAACAACCTTTAAGGTCTTTCACCTGGGGTATCAATGAGACTAAAGGGTGATTTGAGGAAGGGTATGGATAACACTTGTTAGGTTGATATAAATATATTTAAATACTAGAAAATACCATTTGCATACTGACGTGAGATAATAAACCCTGATTCGATGTCTATCACCCACTTATGAAACGAAACATATCCCTGTTTTAATTATCCTTGTCTTTTCATAAGTGCTGATTAAAGTGAGGGGTTTTATTGGATACTTATCTGCTGAGATGGTACACTTCACTACATAAAATCACATCGTCAGGGATTGAAAACACTTTAATGAGAGTTGGAAAAGTGACAGTTGGCCAAATGTGGAGCTCTTTGCAGTGTGCAACCAACCAATCAGCTGAGTAGGTCTTTTTCGTGCACTTTATTTTAATTGTTTTAATCTTTCTAATAGAATTAATGTAGTGTGTGGTCTTCCCTTATGGAATCAAATTGGACCAGAAGCCACCATTGAAGGAGCGTGTGACAGAAAAATAAGTATTTGTTTTATGAAAGTGTCTCACGTTAGTCAGTTAGAAAACGGTCCAACGGCTGACCGAGCGCACGTTCATTTCGTCAGACGGGTATTACTGATTCTACTTCAGAAAAAGTACCTGACACATGAAAGTCAATAAGAAACCTTCATCCTCAACTGCTCTTTCTCTCTTTTAATGTGTCATCACAAGACATTCATCAATAATGCGTTCTCTCTTAATACGTGTATCAAGAGTTTCTCATGAAAAAGCTTTGCGACGATGCACATTCCTGCAGATCCAAGAGTTGATTCAACCGGGACATTTATTGGACACCTAAAGGAACATTTAATCCTTTATTTTATCAAAAAACAATATGTTTGAGATTTCCCTGCAAAGGTAGGAAGGGAACCCGCGTAGTGACGTACAAATATGGAGTATAAAGTTGCATTAAAGGGAAAAACTAACCAAATTACAAATACCTTACATGTATACTTAAGAACAAGACTTTAATAAATACACTTCCAAATGTATTTCCACTTCTAGAGGATAATAAGGTTTGGTAGAGGGTAGAGAAATCAGGGAGGAAGTGTTTAAGGATTTATGAAAGGGCCTTTTGAAGAAACTGAAAACCTCAGACCATTTCCTGTCAGCTTCTGTTTTTACTCGATATCTCACTTCCTGTCAGTGTAAACTAACCAGACCTACCATGAGTCATAAAGGGATCGAGATATGACCCCGCTATGACTGTGGTTATGAGTTGGCCGTTAGCCCAAAGAGTCATTTAGTTACACATTGAGCACATGACCGCTGGTGCACCAACGTTTTTCTGCTGCTCCAGGCCTGCCGTTTTTCCCCTCGAAATGTACGGTCAGCGTGAAAACTGATGAAAAGCATTGAAGGAACCACACTCCTCATGTTACCTTCTTTTTTCTTTTCCTTAAGTGGCATTGTATGCACTTTAAAGGGAATTCTCTGCCTTTTAGTCCATTTAATTTCCAAACCTATGTATTTGAGAGTGTCTTATCATCCAACTGCATGTTCAGTATCAGTGGTTTCGCATATTATTTATTATCTTTTGCCCAAAAAAACCCTTAGATCAGATGTGCTGCTTTGACTGCTTTCATTATTTCTTGGTTTCCCTTAGATCTGCCAATGACAGTGTTTGGGACTTTTCTCCACCTCATGTTCAGAAAGTGATTATTTTTTCGATTACAAACTTGATTTCACTTTGTAATTAAGCCTTTTTAGTGTATCTGATTGATATGACGTCAATCAGAAGAGTGCAGGTGATGAGTTTCCTCCTCCTACGCTTATACCTTGAACACTCAAACTTACTGTGTGTTTGAGTGTGTATAGATTCATTACACACAAATGCATGTTCAGTATCAGTGGTTTTGCATATTTGGCCCTGAAACTATGCTTATGAGTTCTCTTTTGTCCAAAAAAAAAACCCTTAGATCTGCCGCTTGCTTTTTGTAGCGAGGTTTGGAGTATGTGTAGAAGAAACTATGAAAGTGGTTTTTTCACCCCACGTTCAGAAAGTGTTGATGAGGTTAACTGATTGTCTTTCACTTCGTAATTAAGGCTTTTTCAATCAGGTGAGACTTCATTTTGTTTGTTTAAAGAACATTTATTGACAGGTGCACTATCTGATAGAAATGTTAATAGTTTTTGGGCGATTAGACCCCCATCCTGATATCATATAACTGGGTGAAATGCAGACTAAACTTCTTTACTCAAGTAAAAGTAAAGAGGGCTTTGAAATGTACTTAAGTAAAAAGTACCCATAACTAGCAGCTGTTTTAAAGAGTACCTGACCTCCCTTTATATTAATAGAACAATAATGTCATTGTTAGCTAATGAATGTTTCCATGCTGAACAACGGCAACATGACAACGTTTTCATTGGTCCCTCTTCTTTAGAGAAGACCAGGAAATGATGGATACACGGATCGTGTTCAAATCAATAGGCACGCAATGACTCTAAATAATAATGATCACGCCACCAAACACACATTCAAACTAAAGGAACCAGCCTGTTTGGGAAATGTGAGAAGTAGAAAGTACAGGTATTTGTGTTCAACATGTAAGAAGTAGAAAGTACAGGTATTTGTGTTCAAAATGTAAGAAGTAGAAAGTACAGGTATTTGTGTTCAACATGTAAGAAGTAGAAAGTACAGGTATTTGTGTTCAACATGTAAGAAGTAGAAAGTACAGGTATTTGTGTTCAACATGTAAGAAGTAGAAAGTACAGGTATTTGGGTTAAACATGTAAGAAGTAGAAAGTACAGGTATTTGTGTTCAACATGTAAGAAGTAGAAAGTACAGGTATTTGAGTTCAACATGTAAGAAGTAGAAAGTACAGGTATTTGGGTTCAACATGTAAGAAGTAGAAAGTACAGGTATTTGAGTTCAACATGTAAGAAGTAGAAAGTACAGGTATTTGTGTTCAAAATGTAAGAAGTAGAAAGTACAGGTATTTGGGTTCAAAATGTTAGAAGTAGAAAGTACAGGTATTTGTGTTCAACATGTAAGAAGTAGAAAGTACAGGTATTTGGGTTCAACATGTAAGAAGTAAAAGTAAAAAGTCGTCAGAAAAATATGGAGTAAAGTACTGATACCAGAAACATTTACTTAGGCACAGTAACGAAATATTTGTACTCCACCACTTCCCACCTCTGCTGAAATCACAGCTGACTGCAGGAGAGAGGAGAACACATTTAAAGTTTGACAGCAGCGCAATGATTGGCTGCTGGTTAGATGTAATAAGTAAAAAACGGATGCCCATAATGAGCCGTCAAAGCAATTTGCGGTGAGGTGTCTTGCCCAAGGACACAATATGACGTCAATCAGCATTGTGCACATAGTGAGTTTCCTCCTCCTCTGCGTATACAGTCTCCATACATTGATCTGTTTACCTCTAAATACATACAAGCGAGGGTCAAAGCCTGACCTCAGATCCACCACCTTTCCTCTGCCTCGTTGCTATGACTCATGCAGATCCACCAGGTAAGGGTTGTGCTTCAGAGAAATAATCAAATATACCTGCTACATGTATACGCAATATACCAAGAAGTGTTTGTGGTCTGTGAGTGGGACTGCTGCTCTCGTCTGTGAGTCATGTTCCTCTTTTCATTCATAATCACACAAAGCAGAGAGAGCGTCACTGTGAAGTCACTAGAGACAGGAGTAGAGACATCAAGAAGGTCGAGGAAAACATGGATATTATCACAGGCTAATGGGATTTGTGTTCCCACTGCATGGTGGGTAATAACACAGCGGTGAGTTCTCGTGATTGTTGAGTTCTGCTTCGTGGCTGTTTTTATTTTGGGTTATTTAAAAGATCACTGTGGCTTGTTTGATGGTGTAATGTAGTGAAGTGTACATATACTATTTTAGGGTACTTTTACTTGAGTATTTTGATTGTATGCTACTTTATACTTCTACTCTACTACAATTTGGCGGCCAATATTGCACTCCACTACACTTATTTGACATGATTAGCGTGTGGTGCAGTGGGTTGTGCGTTGGTGTTTGGATCAGGGGGTCACAGGTTCAAACCCCACTGCAGTCAGCATGTCGTTGTGTCCCTGGGCAAGACACTTCACCCCAAATTGCTCCTGTGGGGATTGCCCACAGTATTGAGTATGTAAGTTGCTTTGGATAAAAGCGTCTAACAAGTGACATGTAATGTAATTAGCTACTTCACAGGCTAAATAAACTGTAAATGAACTAATGAACAAACTATAACTATAGGCGCTTTCACACCGGAGTACTTTTCCCCCCGAACTAGGCCGATAGGGGGGGGGGGGGGGGAGATTTGGTTTCACACCAAAAAGGATCTGGAACTAGTCCCTAGTTCGCGCGAACCTTTTCACCCCCAGATAGTCCCTGCTAGCGAGGTAGTACTTTCCTGAGGAGGAAATGGTTCGTGGGTGTGTCGGCCACACAAACAATTTCTGATTGGCTGGGCGAATTGCAAACCACGCCCCGTAAAACTCGGAAAAGTTTTGTGAACCCAAAGCAGAAGAAGAAGAAGAAGAAGTGGCGTCAGCGGCTTCATTTGCCTAATCCTCCCTCAGGGACTTATTCCGGTGAGAACGCGATCTACTAGGACAGTTCGAGGGACTAAAGAGTTCGGGGGGAACAAATAACGGGGACAAGTACCGGCTAAGTACTTGGTGTGAAAGCGGCTTATAGGTTAAGATATCCGGCAGCAAAATATAAAGTAGCTCCACCTTTTACCAGCTTTGATGAACACATTAATGCATCAAAAAGTCCTTTATATATGATTCTAAAATGGGACATTTAGCACAGTAAGTACTTTTACTTTTGGTACAATAAGTATTTTTTAATGCCAATACTTAGTAAGATTTTAGATGCAGGACTTGTACTTCTAACAGAGTATTTTTACAGTACAGTTTGATACTTTTCATGTGTTTCTAAAAGCTCTCAAGAGTCCCATTCACTGCTAGAAAGTGCCTTATTATCCGTGTTAATCAACCATGCATTTCATCTGCAGCTTTTGAAAGTAACACATTTGAAAGCTTTTGAGAAGCTGTTTTGCATGGTGTGAGGGGGGAGAGAGGGTTGCTTTTGCAGTCAATTAAACATATATGCGTCATTTTTCAAGCTTCAAAATCATTATTGTAGCTGAATCAGTGATGATGTTTCCTGGCCTTGTGTAAAAAAGCAAAAAAAAAAAGTATATTATTGATTTTAAGATTCATATACAATGGTTGAAAGACCAGCCAATGAAAGGATCTCATACCAAAACATAATTATAACTACGCTGTTACTCTCGGTTAAATTGTTGGAAATGTACTCGATTATTTATAAAAGCCTATACAATAGCTTAGTTGTTAATTAAAGCCAAATATATTATCATTTCAGTTTGATTTAAGGTGTGTTTCCCCTTTTTAAACCTGATGGTCAACACTTCTTAGAGTTCACAGCCATTTTGCTCTAAACTAGGCGGACCAACACTTATAAAAGTTATCAAGTTGTTATGTTAGTTTCAGTATAGCTAACTTCTTGTGCTATTAGTCAACGTTTCACCAGGTCAACTGCTGTTTTCACCTGGGGGAAATAATTGTATTCACACATTCATTCATTCATTAGACCTTTCTCAGGCATCATCTACTTGCAGAATACACATGAACACACCTCAAATCACTCATGTCAGAAAAAAAAGGCTGCAGAAATGAGTCCCTAAAACCCTGAAATGAGTCAGTTTGTTGCACTTCTCTGGTTGTGGAGTAAATGTGGGGTTTCAGTTAGACGCCTGTGGTTAACACATTGGATCGTTGTACCCCATCTGTCTTAAATAGGTGGTTGGTATGCAGACATCGCTGTAGATTTTTAATGGGATGTGTCAGAGCCGTACAAAATCCAAATATGGGCAGTAGGTTGGAGGCTCGATCGAGGAGAAAGCAGCGAGCATTGTGATAGGCTGAGAGACCTGACGATGTGTGTGGTGTGTGTGTGTGTGTGTGTGTGTGTGTGTGTGGGTGTGTGTGTGTGTGTGTGTGGTGTGTGTGTGTGGTGTGTGTGTGTGTGTGTGTGTGTGTGTGTGTGTGTGTGTGTGTGTGTGTGTGTGTGTGTGTGTGTGTGTGTGTGTGTGTGTGTGTGTGTGTGTGTGTGTGTGTGTGTGTGTTTGTGTGTGTGTTGTTGTGTGGTTGTGTGTTGTGTGTGTGTGTGTATCACATAGTGTTGCCAGAGCTACTAACCACAAGGAAATTCAGGGACATCGGGAGCTTTCGTGTGTGTGTGTGTGTGTGTGCGTGCATGCGTGCGTGCGTGCGTGCGTGCGTGCGTGCCACATACTGTTGCCAGAGCTACTAACCACAAGGAAATTCAGGGACGTCGGGAACTTTCGTGTGTGTGTAGGGCAGCCAGAAGTTAAGGTCGATGCCAGGAAGTACATTCTTTGGCAGCGCACTGGCAGTCAGACGCCACTCAGGAACACAATGTACGGCACTCTGGGTGCAGCAGAACCAGCGGCCAGAGATTAAGCCACACACACACACACACACACACACACACACCACACATACAGTCAGAAACACACACACACCACACACACACACACACACACCACACACACACACACACACCACAGGCGGTTAGCAGTAAAACAGCTTTGTCATAGCTCTGCAGTTACCTCATTTAGGAAACTGTGGTTTCTTATTTGGCCTTGGTGGTGATTGACGTCTCCCTCCAGCCAATGAGCTGCTGACTCTGCCCTCCAGGCTGCGGCCCTGTTAACACTGCAGTTGCTACATTGCATTAATGCTTAAGATTCACTCCACTTGTTAATGTTCCCTCAGCCAATGAGAAGCTATCTCTCCTGGAGGACACATTTCTCACAACGCTCACACTCTGCGTTCAGCGCCTGTGATTTATCCTGCTCATATGCCGAGTCCTTTGATATATAAATACTGCGAGAGATCAGAAATGCACATATTCAGAGACTGTGCCTTTAAACAAGGACTTCCTTTATCTTCTGATGTCACCACTGGACATATATAGGTAGAAAGTGCTGTCACAGTCATTGCATGGCTGATCAAATCTGACCAATCAGTGCAGGCTGGGTTATTTCAGGAGGGGGGGCTTAAAGAGATAGGTGCTTCGGAGTGAATATAAGCAGTTCAGACATGGCATAAGAAAAAATGCTTGACTTTAAAGCATGCAAACCAAAATATACGTATGAACCTGGAAATGAGCATAATAGGTTTTTTGCATACATTTTCGAAGTTGTTATTGGTAGACCTGTCAAGCAATTCATCTGATTATCGACATACTTTGTGATGAACTAATCTAAATTGATCACCTAAATGTGTGACAGTACAATGATTGTGGATCAGCTAGAGCTTGTGTAGAGTCCACTGTTTTGACCAGTGTGTGAATATTTCCATTATGCTGCAATTCCCCTAAGCCCTGCTGCTTAGATTGCACTCCTAAAGGGAAATGCATACGAAACAGTCTTTAGGTATTCCTACAAATACTATACTCAGCAGATTAGGTTGACATTTGACCTTTAAAAGGACTGGCAGATTTGTTTTAATAGACACATAATGGTGTGATTGGAGGAGAGAAGTAACTTGAGGTTCATGGTTACATTTTTAATCAGATAAAGGAAGTAAAAGGGAATGCAAAGTGCTTTTTTGGAAACACTTGAAGCGGCAAGAGGCAGATTTTCTCGTTGTACGCTTAAAGTATCATTAAAATCCTTACTCCCGATCGAGTGTAAGTTTACAGATGTAATTATTAACAGGGTGTCGCAGCTAGGAAATGAGAAGGAAACACAGTATAATCCTCCTGCAACTTTAACGTAATTTAATGTTTAATGTTTAACGTAACATTCATTTGATTATGTTTGGAATCTAAAGGTATGTTTGGAAGCATTGTTGATTGAAGTCACCTGAATAGCATCTGTCTTACATCAAAACACCTACTGTAATGTACGTCTTATCTTCTTGCTGATAGTATAATGATCTTATGTGGGTCATATCAAAGCATCAAGACTGTTTCATAATGAGTTCAAAGTTACACACACTCAGTAGAAACCAGTGGAAATCACCTGCTTGTTTGATGTGAGTGTGACCCTCCAGATGATTCACCATCAGCACTGGACACTTTTACTAAATAACTCATTACACATTCCTGTAATTGACAAAAGCACTGTGTGGTTTCCAGATCTGAGGAGAGATACAGATGATTTGTTCGGCACATGTGTGTGATTCATGGCTTCCTGTGTCGCCTCGTGTGATTTTATTTATGCTGAATGGCATTTATGTAACGTCTCTCTCTCTCTATGTCTCCTCGGGGATTGTGAGGCTGGTTGGCTGTTCATCACCAAGGACACAAGAGATGCTGTCCA
>NW_022987522.1:0-77500 GCF_902827165.1 Trematomus bernacchii | reverse complement strand
AAATGCCTCAAGACCCACCTGTTCCACACCGCATTTTACTGACTGTCCTTTACTTTATTTATTTAGTTATTTTTAAACCTTTTATGCTCTTAACCTTTTATTTTAATTTTTTATATTGCCATATTTTATCCAATATGCTCCTTTAGATATATTTTTATTTTATATTTTTCTTATAGCTTTGTGAAGCACCTTGAGATGACGTTGTCTTTAAAGTGTGCTATATAAATCAAATGTATTATTATTATTATTATTATTATAAAGAAAAACACACACACTCCCCGAATACCACACACACACATTCAGTATACAGTCACACCTTCTGAATGCATGATCCACAGTCCGCTCACACGTGGGTGTGTGCTTCCGGGTCCTTATTCACATTTTGTTTTGCCTTGCTTCAGAGAGACACACCCACTATGTTTTGTAGGAAACACACACACACACACAGGAAGAGAGAAGCAGTGTGTAACTCTGTCACTGTCAGGACACAGCAAGAGGCAGAGAAGCCACCACCTGAGAGGAGGGGAACACACACATTCTTCTGAAGAAACAGAGGCCGTCACTGCTGTGGGTACATTCTGAAGAAGAGGAAGGGTTTGTGAGAAATGTTTGTCATAATGGATTACTGGGAGAGGACAAGCAGACAGAGGGAAACACACACACTCTGACACACACCACAGCACATGACACAGTGAGTATAATGGAAATAACTCGTTGTTATGGCTTTATGTAATGCAGTTACGATTCTGTTAAGGTTTGGTTTGTTTCTAGGAGTGCATATGACAGTGTGTGTGTGTGTGTGTGTGTGTGAATGGATGTGTGAGTGCTGACGACTCATTGAGTTCCCACCTAGTTTTGTTTTTTGCTTACCTGGGTGCTTTTCCACATGAACTCACTTTAGGGGAAGGTAACATAATACATGATACACACACACACACACACACACACACACACACACACACACACCCACATAACCCTTCTATAACCAAATGATGATCTGATAGATAGACAGAGTGTCTGTGTGTTACTTCCCTGTCACTACATGAAAATGAAGTGACAGGGAAAAGTGTGTGTGGTGTGTGTGTGTGTGTGTGTGTGTGTGTGTGTGTGTGTGTGTGTGTGTGTGTGTGTGTGTGTGTGTGTGTGTGTGTGTGTGTGTGTGTGTGTGTGTGTGTGTGTGTGTGTGTGTGTGTGTGTGTGTGTGTGTGTGTGTGTGTGTGTGTGTGTGTGTGTGTGTGTGTGTGTGTGTGTGTGTGTGTGTTGGTGTGTTGTGGTGTGTGTGTGTGATGTTGTGTGTGTGTGGTGTGGTGTGTGTGTGTGTGTGTGTGTGTGTGTGTGGGTGTGTGTGTGTGCTGTTGTGTGTGTGTGTGTGTGTGTGTGTGTGTGTGTGTGTGTGTGTGAAGAGGACAGTCAGAGCTTTAGGAGTTGTATTACTTCACGGTATTCAAAAAAACTTAGTTGAGGAAATGCACCATACATAACCCTGCTAAAGCCTGATATTATCTTAATTTAGCTATAATTGCAATACAATGTGAGCAAGATAAGTGCAAAGGGAGACATTTGAGACATTTGAGACATTTTCAGCTGTCAATCATGCTCTCAATGTTGTAGAGTAGCTGTTGTAACGGCCCGTCCACAGGGCGGCGTGCGTTGAAGCTTCAACGCTTCTGCCCATTCACTTTGAATGGGGTGACGTCAGGCTTTGCCGAACTGCATTGTGGTTCCGTCGCTTCGCTTTGCTCGCTTCAAAAGTTGATGGAAAGTCATGGAAAACTAAGCCGATCATTTCCAGGCAGAGACTTTATTTCCTTAGTGTCAGATTGAAACTTGGACCGAAACACTGATTTAACCAAACACTCAACAAAGGGAATTTCCTCTGGCAATTGATTGAGCTCTCTGCTAATCGCTGCTGCATTAGTCCAATTGCCCAACCCTAATCCTCTCCACATACCTGCTCTGCCTGTCCAAGGTGTCAAGTGCCTTAACATGTTTTTCTACCAAAACCCAGGCAACATCTGACACTTGACCAATAATAGACGTCAGTGGATTGCCCTCAGGCTGGAGCCAGATTTTAGGACGTGAGCCTTACCAACTTCACTTCCTGCTGGGCGGGGAGCATGCAGAGGCCACGCACCCAGCACTTTGTTTGAGTTGGAAGTCGTGGCGGAGAGTATATGTCACGGCGGGGTGTGTTTACTCACTAGATAACTCTCAGCGTGAGCAAAACAACACATAGGAGCAGGAGCTGTGATCTGGTGCTGCTGTTTGTGTGTGTTTGGGGGTGTTTAAAAAGAAAAAGGAAATGTATTTATCAGCTTTTTCATTAAACAGATGACTTTGTTCTGAATACAAACTCATATCTTTACATACGGTATAAGCAAATCACAACAGAGAAACAGAAGAAGAGAAACAAGAATGAAGCTGAAATACAAAATGAAAGAAAGATACATAAAAAAACTAAAATCTAAGCAGTCATATGTTTGAAGTAAGATTATAGCTGATAACAAAGCAATGGCTTATAAAGTTAATTGGTCGTCATATGTCGAACACAATAGGGATGATTTTTACATTTACATACACCTATATAAGAAAATATAGTGGTGGTTTTAATTCAAATGTTTACATGATGATCAGATGGGGTCAGACAGGAATGAGAGTATGAAATATATTAGCAAGTTTTGGCTTGCTGAACAAAAAATGCTATGTGCAGAGTTGCTAACATTAGCTGCGGCTAGCAACTTCAGAATCCCTTAATTTGATAATTAAACAAAAGAACAATACTTCCTTAAAAAATGGATGTCTATCCCATCCTAACTTGCTGGATTTGTGTTGATTGAATTAGGTCAAACTGAACTTGTGAGATGAGCGAGTTGAACTAAACGGTATCAATTTGCGAGAAGAGGTTAAAATCATATCCCCATTGAAATTAATGGAGACTAATGGTTGAATAAAGCTGTGTTTAGACGATAAGAAATGTGCTCTTCGCTCACTGTGAGGTAGGGCGCAGATCATAGTGCACACACTGGTTTACGTCATACGTTGGATTTATGATCCATGGGAAAGGCAGGGCCATCTAACCTGCACATTATCTGTTTTCTCCATCCATGCTGAACAAAGAAAAGAACAAAGCAGATAAGCTGGACTGTCAAAACGTGTTGGAACAAACTGATGCAGTACATACCTGAAGTTGAAGCCAGTAAGTCATGTTATTGTTTAAATACATAGTAGGGTTGTTGATTGATTATATTGAGTATATTAGCCATGATAGGTACACAACTCTATGAAAAGGTCAGGCAAAGCTCAACTAATCTAAACAATTTAACAGTTGAGTTTAAGTTAGGATAGGACGCCAATATATACAATAAAATAAAATAAATGTTACTAGTGCTAATAGTCTTTTGAAGCACATGTTAAATTCATTTTTAGATATTTTACATTGTTCAGTTAAAGAGGACGTATGATGCTCATTTTACCCTCTGTCAGAAACCAGAGCCCAGTCTGCTCTGATTGGTTAGCTGGCCGGCTCTGTTGTGATTGGTCAACCGCTTAGAGATGTCCCACCCCTTAGCCTATCACGTACATTGTGTTGAAGCGCTAGCCAATAGAAGCGTGAGTGTTACATAGTGAGTCACAATGTTACAGAAGTAAACACAAGAGTCCAATGGAGGCGGGAGAAACTATTCCTGGAGGAAACTTTGGGATTTTAGCCTTTGCAGACCATTTACATCAGGGGTGTCAAACTCAAATACACAGTGGGCCAAAATAAAAAAATGGGTACTAGTCGAGGGCCGGACTGGTTCAATGTTTATTGCAAAACGTATTGAAATGAACTTATTGCACATATTAAACCTGGAACTAACAAAGCTTAAATGATTGCCTATAAAAACAACATTAAACATTAAATAATCAGTTGCATTCATTTCTTATGGCTCTATCTGCAGCTTTTCCAGAGTCATTTCTTATGATTACATTTTTCCACAGGCCAACAACAGCTTCAAAAAAACTATTTCCCTCAAAGAAAAAACCAAACATGCCCTGTTGTCTCAAGAAAGAAAGTGCAGAAGGAAACATCCATGTAAACTCAGTGTGCTGCTCTGTGATGCTAGTTCAAGCCAGATACTTGGCATCTCATCTTGGGTGCAAGTTCATCAATGTTTGGGGTCAGGCTCTGAGCTGAGGAGACCCTCAGGATTGAGTGAAGGTGCAATATACCGGAGGGCCAGATCTAATAATAATTAGAAATGATCCTGCGGGCCGAAATTAAATCCACCAAGGGCCTGATTTGGCCCCCGGGCCTTGAGTTTGACACATGTGATTTACATGCGCAAAAAACGTATATAACACACCACAGAGAAGGGGAAACCCTAAAAAGCATAATACGGCCCCTTTAAATGAAAGCTTATGCTTCCAGGAATAGTTTTGATGACGTCCCTCTGATCCCATCACTCTGTCATCACAGCCAAGTCGCCATTGTTGTCTCCAGACCTCTTCAGACTCAGGCGTCCCAACATGACGTGGTTTTAGTAAACTTAAAAGTCAAGTTTCCGTGCAACACAAGGAGTTCCTTTGTTTGACTTACACACCCTCGCATTTTAAAATTAAGCACACAGTCATGACGTTTGGCTGCCATTTCCTCAAATACAAGACAATGAGATCAAGTGATGGACTGACAGTCCAGTGCATGACATAAATGTGTCAGACTGACTAAACAAGATGGATGCACACTATGTTTGTTTTTGGCATCACACCCACTAAAGTCTCTCACAGTTTCTCGCTGTCATGTTGGTTTTAAGGCTCTTTGAAATGAGGACAAAGGAGCCAAAATCGTTGAAATAAAAGCCTCATTATTCATACAATTCGGCTGCATAAAGATTGGCTGCGTCAAAATGAATAATATGACAAGTAAACAGAATCTAAATATGTTATGTTAACTACCTCAGTCACTTTTCACATACATGAGTGTTACATCCTGAATGTTTTATGAGAGGCTGTCCAACGGTCAGAATAACAGAGGTGTGTGTGTGTGTGTGTGTGTGTGTGTGTGTGTGTGTGTGTGTGTGTGTGTGTGTGTGTGTGTGTGTGTGTGTGTGTGGTGTGTGTGTGTGTGTGGTGTGTGTGTGTGTGGTGTGTGTGTGTGTGTGTGTGTGTGTGTGTGTGTGTGTGTGTGTGTGTGGGTGTGGGTGTGGGTGTGGGTGTGGGGGTGGGTGGGGTGTGTGTGGGTGTGTGAATTATTAATGAATGTGTAGCGCATGCATACCCACATGGGAGTGTTTCTTTGAAGGTGTGGGGGCACACCCTCCTTGTGGCCTGATTGGTTGCGCAGATTTAGACATAAACACGCAGGGTATCGTGTTGTTATTGATTGATCCATCGATTGTAAGAAGACAAAGTGTGTTGGCAAAGATACTCATGAGAGTGGTTCACAGTTACTGAACATAAGCTACTCCACTTTGATGGTAAACTTCCAAGGAACGAAGAGGCTTACAGAGTGAGTACAAGATGTGTCATGTGTTCATGCCGCAGGGTGCTGATGCATTTCATTTCTGAAGAATCTCCGCCAAGGTTAAAAAGCCAATTAGGAGAGGGCCCGATAAATTATTTGGGCGACTCAAAGGGAGGTTTTTCAAAAATATATATCCACCGTTTGGCTAGCGCTCCAACACATTGTACGTCGTGATAGGCTCAGGGGCGGGACATCTCTAAGTGGTTCACCAATCACAACAGAGCCGGCCAGCTAACCAATCAGAGCAGACTGGGCTCTGGTTTCAGACAGAGGGTGAAAAGAGGTGCTGCAGCACAGGCAGTATGAGAAAAATAAAGAGCTTTTTGAACATTAAAGCATGGAGACATGTAGAGACACTACATACTGATATACACCCTGAACATCAGCAGGAGAGGACTCTTTAAAGTAGAGACACTACATACTGATATACACCTGAACATCAGCAGGAGAGGACTCTTTAAAGTAGAGACACTACATACTGATATACACCTGAACATCAGCAGGAGAGGACTCTTTAAAGTAAGAGACACTACATACTGATATACACCTGAACATCAGCAGGAGAGGACTCTTTAAAGTAGAGACACTACATACTGATATACACCTGAACATCAGCAGGAGAGGACTCTTTACAGTAGAGACACTACATACTGATGTACACCTGAACATCAGCAGGAGAGGACTCTTTAAAGTAGAGACACTACATACTGATATACACCTGAACATCAGCAGGAGAGGACTCTTTAAAGTAGAGACACTACATACTGATATACACCTGAACATCAGCAGGAGAGGACTCTTTAAAGTAGAGACACTACATACTGATATACACCTGAACATCATCAGGAGAGGACTCTTTAAAAGTAGAGGCACTACATACTGATATACACCTGAACATCAGCAGGAGAGGACTCTTTAAAGTAGAGGCACTACATACTGATATGAACCTGAAAATGAGCAGAACATGTCCTGTTTAACCCTAAATAACGCCAGTAGACATGTTGCATAGGATAAAAGCGTCAGCTAAATAACATATAAGGTAATAATGAAAAGATAATCCCACCTTTTAGATGACACCTAAGAAGATAGTCTCAGCAATTTCAATTAATGCATATATTCTGCTGTTTCCAATGTGTATGACAGCTGACTGAAAACTTATTTACAAGACCTGGCTGATTTGTAAAATTGGTTAATTGAAATTCAGCGTCAAGCTTTTCACCAAACCAGCTTTTCTGTCCTCGGTGAATACAGATATGAACACATTCTCAGCTCAGAGTCTCCATGCATATCTCCATATATTGAACGCTGGACTGCTGCCAGCTGATTATTAAAGCGAGTCTTCGCCTGCACACAGACTGTTTACACTCTTGCCAGCAGACCTTGATGGGAATCTTTCACTGACAATCAATGCACCAACACTTCATAACAAAACACTGGAGTGCCTGTAGGACCATCAGATGTAAGAAGGGATATTTGGCTTCAGATGAAGAGAGTCATAGCGGCAAAGTGCAGACAGACTAGTGTTTCCAGGAAAAGCGGCTCTTACTGTAACACACTGCTCCTTTTGGGAAGCCGTCATGGCCCTGAGCCAATTGGGGAGCCGACGGGAAGTTGAAGATTTACCATTCGACTTGCGGTTACAGCTTTGCTGACTAACCCTGGGTGAATGTGTGTGTGTGTGTGTGTGTGTGTGTGTGTGTGTGTGTGTGTGTGTGTGTGTGTGTGTGTGTGTGTGTGTGTGTGTGTGTGTGTGTGTGTGTGTGTGTGTGTGTGTGTGTGTGTGTGTGTGTGTGTGTGTGTGTGTGTGTGTGTGTGTGTGTGTGTGTGTGTGTGTGTGTGTGTGTGTGTGTGTGTGTGTGTGTGTGTGTGTGTGTGTGTGTGTGTGTGTGTGTGTGTGTGTGTGTGTGTGTGTGTGTGTGTGTGTGTGATCTGATAACAGGCAGGTTGGATGAGTAAGTGCTGTTATTGGCACAAAAAATGACTTAATACCATGTTTTACTGTAAGTGGGTGATGTGTCAACATCATGTCATGACCACACACACACACACACACACACACACACACACACACACACACACACACACACACACACACACACACACACACACACACACTTAATCACTGTCTCCTTAAAAGGCTAAAAGCAGCTTCCTCTAAACTCTGATATCAGCCTGAGTCACTCACACTGTTGTCATGACAACACACCCCATCTATCCATCCATCCCTACCAAAGCACAAAGCTACAGACTGGTAATGTATTCACACAATGCACATAAAACACTAATATAACCAGTAACACAACGTGCATGTTATCTAGTTAGCTATCAAACAGCTTTAAATGGTCCCATTAAGAGGTTGGGCTTCTCTAGGACTGGAGTTGCGATATGTTCCCGGAAACCTGTCGGCAAACAAAGCCAGATGTTTGAGATTCTTCAGAAGGAAGGCTTTTTTGTTTTTGCCCACTCTCCTTTCGAGAAAGGGGGATATTCTGAGCAGGATTACGTCATCCTTGTTTGGGTTTTTGTGTACGCAGGAACTTTAGTGACCTAATGATGTGGGCTCCTTTTCCCCCACAGGGATGTTGATAGCCTTTTATTCATTTCATTTGTGCACTGTAATCATGTTGGTTGTTTGTCTTTTATACATTTTGATTTGCAGTAGAGCCTGGCAATGTTATAAGAAGTATTTATTGATTATGTAGTGTCTCTACTGGGACATGTCTCCATGCTTTAATGTTCAAAAAGCTCTTTATTTTTCTGCAGCACCTCTTTTCACCCTCTGTCTGGAACCAGAGCCCAGTCTGCTCTGATTGATTAGCTGGCCGGCTCTGTTGTGATTGGTCAACCGCTTAGAGATGTCCCGCCCCTTAGCCTATCACGTACAATGTGTTGGAGCGACAGTACAGCCCAGATTGCCATGAATTTGAGTTTATACTTCCCTAGAATATGACTCTTGTGACTTCTGGATGTTTTATATAGTCCCAACATCATGTCATAGCTTCACCTAGCCCACTTTCTGACTTCTGACCCTTATCACATAGCATATTTAGAATATTAGTCATGATATAAACTTTTATCTCACTGGGTGAGGACTGGAACATGGAGGACTGGAACACAATCAGAACATTTTGTTGTGTCTGGGTTAGATAACAAAGTATCATTGCTGTGTTACTTCACACTCTCACAGCGGACATCCACAGAAAGAAATTAAAGTCTCCTCCAAGAAACAATGCTTAACAAACTTGCCGCCTTACACACCGCATTGCCGTACTCGTGCCGTCTGGGATGTCTTTGTTTTCCACAAAGGAAGTTAAATATAGACTACAGTTTGAAACCAGGCCAGGAAATAAAGCACAAACTCCAGAGTAAAAATGTGTGTGTGTGTGTGTGTGTGTGTGTGTGTGTGTGTGTGTGTGTGTGTGTGTGTGTGTGTGTGTGTGTGTGTGTGTGTGTGTGTGTGTGTGTGTGTGTGTGTGTGTGTGTTGTGTGTGTGTGTGTGTGTGTGTGTGTGTGTGTGTGTGTGTGTGTGTGTGTGTGTGTGTGTGTGTGTGTGTGTGTGTTGTGTGTGTGTGTGTGTGTGTGTGTGTGTGTGTGTGTGTGTGTGTGTGTGTGTGTTGTGTGTGTGTGTGTGTGTGTGTGTGTGTGTGTGTGTGTGTGTGTGTGTGGTGTGTGTGGTGTGTGTGTGGGCACCCTTACTACATGACTGTTTTATACTACCACTATGCTCCTTTGTGCAGATTGATGCTCAGCAGCTATCAGCAGTGTTTGAATTAGCATTAATCTACACACTGCTGTCATGCCGGCCTCCCTCTGGGTTTTTACTTTGCATGACCTCTGTCTGAACCGCAACGCTGACACACATTAGCACACCCAGAACCCTGAGGCTATACGTACACTGTACTACAGCATCACATGCTTCATGGTAATGTAGTGCAGCGATGGGAGAAACAACGAGACTTTTATTCATGATATAGCCATACGCAGTGTATGATATCAAACTGTGTCCGAGATCAAATGTATCCGTAGATGAGCTGTGATGTTTGCTGGAAGGATTTGTTATGATTTGATTTAGTTTGCGACGTTTGACGCATTATGGATCCAGGTTTTAATGCTGTAAAAGAGAATAAATTGAAGAAGCTATGAAAACAGGATTTTAAAGAGGACCTATTCTGCACATTTTCAGTTTCATATTTGTATTTTGTGTCTCTACTGTGACATGTAGCGATGCTTTAATGTTCATAAAGCTCTTTATTTGTCTCAGTCTGCTCTGGTTGGTTAGCCCCGCCCCTTAGTTTATCAAGTACAATGTTTTAGAGCACTAACCAATAGTTACGGATGTTAGCAAAGGAGTCCAGTGAAGGCTTGTTTGGTGGGGTGGGAGTGTGCAGACCATTTACATGCACACAAACTCACTTAAGGAAAGGGAAAACCCCAACAAGGGTTATATAATAGCGCCCCTTTAAACCCAAACATGATGCGTTAGATTGAGCGACCTTAATCTGAATATATCGTACAGCGATGGCGCATTTTGTTTTTGTGTCTTTGCACCCTCCTTCTAGCCATGCTTGTTAGTTTTTACCATACAGGTGCAGGACTTGCTGTCAAAAAAAAACAAGGCCAGAGTGAGAGAAAAGTGACAGTAGGGTTCAGACAGTTTGGTCTGAACTCAACCTTAGCATGTGGCAAACACCCTCGCATTGTTAAATGAAAATGGCAGCATTGTCAGTAGCTGCTTTAACTGATTGGAGGTCTGCAGCGTTCTCTGGGAACTGAATCTTTAAGTCAAAGAGCTCATTGATTCAAAGAGCAGAAGGGGTATTCAAGTACGTAGCATTATAGATTGTGCACACCCACACATACATCCACTTGATAACCAGAGCATGCACACATATCCCCCACATTGCAGACACCTGGTTTCCCAATGATGAATTGCTCAGTTTGTGCCAACTTTCCCTCCAACCGTCCTTTTTGATAACATCCTATTAGTGTTCTTTACGGAGTTGCGGTTGAGGTGGTATTAATAGTTGAATGGATAACGACAGTTCAGTGGTCTCTGCTCTGTGATTCAGCGTCTGCAAACGCCACACAGTTGAGTCTATGAAGCATTTTCTCTTGTCGTTTCAAGCCGCTCTACTTTTCCTGGAAGCTATATATATGAACAATAAGATGGCTCACACACAGAGGAGGTTCCTTGACGGGAAGGGAGGATCAGTATCAGGTCGGCGGCCCTGAGATCTGCCGGCTGGAGTAGAGATCAGCTGGGAGGGTGATTCATGTGCAGCCTATAGTCTGTCTTCTCTGTTACAGGAAACTATTCAAGGGTTTTATTCCACTTCACCACAGTGCCTGCGTCTTTAAGGAAATTAATGTTAAGTGATATTTATTCCAAGCAAAGATGGTAGTTACTCAAGGTATTAGTGGGATCCAGGGACCTCCAGCTAATAAGAAGTGGAAATCAATTTACTGAGAAGAAATCAAAGACAAAACTAAGACATGAGATTAATGATCCCATTGTTTCTGTAATACGTCCCAAATGTAGTTATCAACATCAATTAGCTACAAGCAACTCCGTAGTTCATTTCCTTGGGACACAGTCCAATCAAATTGTGTTTAATTTTCTTATCAACCATGCTCTCTTTTAATGTAATTTTACATTAAAGGTGGGGTAGGTAATTTTGGAGAAACCAGCTCGAGTGCGCTAGAATTTGAAAATACACAGCCGGAACAAATCTGCCACTTCCTTACAGAGCCCCTCCTCCAACACACACGAACGCGCACATGACCAATGAGGGCACGAGATAAGTTTGTGCACAGATGGAAGGCTGACAGGCAGTACAGTACCACGGCTTCCACAGATGACATTTTGTTATGGATTTTTTTGTCAAAGCACTTAAGATATTCATTGCTATCGGGATGTTAAGAGCATTCCATGGAATATAACAAAAAGTGTATCTCGAGCCGGTTTCTCAAACTTACCTACCCCACCTTTAAGGAGGAAATCATCTAACATCTGATTGGCTCTCTCTGTCCATTCTCTCTGAGCACTTGCTAGTGATGATTTAACTCCAACAGTGTGCTTGGCAGAAATACTGTTTGTTAAAGGACGCTTGGAAAATGTGAAATCCTGCTTTATGCTTTGTCAACAAAACACCCAGCTCACCCCCACACACCCCCCCCCCCCCACACACACACACACATTCTCTCCCTTTTTCCCACGTGAAGGTGTGTGATGATGCGTCCCGTGGCAGGTGGTTCAGACACTGGTGCCGCAGTGTGACTAATGCTCGATGCTAAATGTCGTGAACATCCTGTGCATGTATTGGATTAATGCTGCTCCACCCACCTTTACATCCGTACATTTATCCATCCCAACATCCATGTATCCATCCACTTACCCCTCGCTTCCTGGGGGTCAACTATCATGCACATGAACGCTGTAGTTCACATGATATCATTATGACTCCGACACATCTTTGACCCAAAAACAGGCTTGTTATAAAAGGAGTCCGATTGTCAGCACAGTGGAGTGTTGCACCATGACTCAGCAAAACTGTTACGATAATTACATATTGTATGAAACATATCATCGTCATTATTTAACTTCATTCCTTCCTCTCTATCCCTTTCCAGGCACAGCGAGGACTGACAGGTGACATCACTGTAACCGTGGGAGCCAGGGACTGCCATTCATGCCAGTGGGGTGTGTGTGTGTGTGTGTGTGTGTGTGTGTGTGTGTGTGTGTGTGTGTGTGTGTGTGGTGTGTGTGTGTGTGTGTGTGTGTGTGTGTGTGTGTGTGTGTGTGTGTGTGTGTGTGTGTGTGTGTGTGTGTGTGTGTGTGTGTGTGTGTGTGTGTGTGTGTGTGTGTGTGTGTGTGTGTGTGTGTGTGTGTGTCTCTGTCTCTGTGTGGCACTTCCTGGGAGAAAATAGAACAGGAAGCCGGAGTGAGAGCTGAAAACAAGCGACCGCCTCACCTCCACAAGGAAGCCTTTCTCCCCGGAGAGCAAAAATGGTGTGTGTGTGTGTGTGTGTGTGTGTGTGTGTGTGTGTGTGTGTGTGTGTGTGTGTGTGTGTGTGTGTGTGTGTGTGTGTGTGTGTGTGTGTGTGTGTGTGTGTGTGTGTGTGTGTGTGTGTGTGTGTGTGTGTGTGTGTGTGTGTGTGTGCGCCCTGCATTTCAACTGGTGGGGGGGTGTTGGTTGGTTCTGGGTTGGCGTTAGCCCCCGGCTGTTTCCTTTTCAGAATCAGAATCGGTTTCATTACCAAGTAGCTTTACACATACGAGGAATTAACTTTGGTGTAAATGGTGCATACAACGACACAGAAAGAACACGTTTTTTTTAAACATTTGATCAAACATTGACTTCTTCGCAGGGATATTTGCGACAATTACAGCCATTAAAGTGACATTCTAATGTGCTTTTATGACATTTAAATGACCTTACCTAAACTAATGGCAGGAGACATGAGCTTCCCTTCCCATGTGTGGATCAACAGGCAGTCACATCACCATAGTGCATATGTCATGTCTCCCTCTTGTGGCCATAGGCAGAATTACAGGATGCAGTAAAGTCTGCGTGGATAAGTGAATTTAAGGGTTGATTATAGTTCACATCATTAATCCTAAGTAACTAAAGGTATTAAATACATGTAGTGAAGTAAAAGTACATGTTTTACCTCTGAATTGTAGTGGGGTAGGGGTACAAAGTAGCAAAAAATTGAAATACTCATGTAAATTGTACTCAACTACAGTACTTAGAGTAAATCTACTAAGTTACTTTGCACCACTTTGTTTACGTCCCACTGTGCGGTCCACCCACACGACCCTAATGCCGTCATTAAACCCCAATTATCGCCCCCTCTAAAACACTCATTATGGGTTATTTTACCTCCATCAATCACCTGTAAGGACCCACTAGGACAATGCAGCGTTTACTGTAGGCTTGTTGTCATGACGCCCTGTCCAGTTACATAAGTGCTGGGAGCCAGTTCCCACAGCCGAGTGTGTGTGGTGTCTCGTGTCACGGAAACAAAGGCCTCCACACACACACACACACACACACACACACACACACACACACACACACACACACACACACACACACACACACACACACACACACACACACACACACACACTGTTTGTACATTCCTCCGATGTGCTTCTCTGAGGTGTGGAACAAGACGTTTGATTTGGTTTGGAGGGGTTCAATCAGATTTTACTTTACTTAAAGGGAGTGAGGAGAATTCGGGAAAATGTACAACTGAGGCTAATGGGAATGTCGTTAGATTTGCAGAA
This sequence comes from Trematomus bernacchii, assembly GCF_902827165.1. Classification (NCBI taxonomy): domain Eukaryota; kingdom Metazoa; phylum Chordata; class Actinopteri; order Perciformes; family Nototheniidae; genus Trematomus; species Trematomus bernacchii. Next base: position 63,704 of record NW_022987522.1, on the reverse strand, counting down.
TTTGGTCATGAATCAAAGTATTTAAGGGTTAACTTAAGGTGGCGAGGGAGGAGATGTTAGCAATCAAATGTAATACAATTCATCCTCTGAAAACCATGAGTGTATGCACAGATTTTCATTCAAATCCGTCTTATATAGGGTGAATAGGGTCTTATTTTGCTAAAAATTCAAAGTGTCTTTCTTTGCCTCAGACAATCTGCAATCTATTTACCTTATATGAAAGTAGTTTAAAACCCACTTTATATATCTTTGTTCATTTTAATTCACTTTATATTCTTATATCCCCTCAAAAATCACCTGATTTCCTCAAAAAGCACTTAAAAAATCTCAAAATAAATTGGTTTCTGTTCCCAAATTGTATGAATTACAGCTTTGATCCTGATCCCACCATTGAAAGGTAGGTCAGGTAAGTATGCCAAATGATACTGAACCAAAGTGGCACAAAAACATGTTTTTTTATACCTTTTTCGTTCCCAATGCTTTACAGATATATGCTCATGTATACTTTGTCAAGGTAGGGAGAGGATTCACCTGCATGAGGCAACATTTACTCTCCTTTTATTCTCCCAAAAGAGCTGATCAAATACAATATATAAGTGGAACTACTGAGGCTAATTCCCTACCTTCTCACCGCTGCTGCAGCTGACGCCAAAAACACATCTTCCCCCAGAAGCTGGTTTCCCATGGTGGATTAGATGTTCCCATTGTCTAGCACCATTTGAAATCAGTGTTCTTGGGGACAGGAGGACAGCATATGGCAGTGAGTGAGTCTCTGGAGGATCTGGCCTTCCTCCTCATATTTCTCTCCTCTAAAAGATGACTGATTTCTCATGGTGTTTAGAGCCCGCTGCAGCCTTCTAGCACCATTAGAAATCGGTTATAAAACTGTGGGTCAATGCATCTGGGAGGCGGACACAGGACAAGAAGAAGGAAGTAACTATACTGTCTCTAAGTTTATTGATTTAAGAGATTAATCAGAGGTTTGAAGGATACTTATGAATGTTGTTTTTAACTTCTACCATGCATGGATTATATGTTGAGCTCAGCTATTGTACATCGTCCTTGTTTTTTGTGTAAAAGAGTTATCATTTACACTGCCGGCAACAAGTGGGTGTTACTGCAGTTCCTACTGATCACCACTAGAGGGTGATATATGTATGTAATGTAATGAGCTGCTTGAAGTGAATAAAAAGGCCAGATTTCACAAGAAAATGCTTCATGTGTTTTATTTCCTGTATCTAGTGAAATGTTTTATACAAAAATCCTGTTAGACAGACTTTTTTTCAGGTTTTGACCATAATAACAAATGGTTTTTTTCTCTGCCATTGATGTATAATTGACCTTTTTCCATAAAACAAAAGTAAATTATTGTATTATAGATACATATGCAGTTTTAATAGAACATTAATACACAGAAATATTTGTAAACTGACCAACACAATCAATATATGGAGTACATTTTACACTAAATATGATTTCAGTCAGACAACTCACGTGTTTCTTGATATGTTCATTATAAGCAGCGTATAGTTTGAGTTTGGCGTCTAGGCTCGGGCCTCATCACTCCACAGATTTACAAAGAACATTGAGTGATGATTAGATAACTATCCCCCGAGCCTACAGGTGGAAGCTGGGGTGGTAGCTGGGGTGGTAGCTGGGGTGGTAGCTGGGGTGGTGGTGGGGTAGGCGAGCAGCAGCAACATGAAACACAGCAGCAGGAACATGAACGCAGCAATAGCAAGTGAACACAGCAGCAGCAGCAGCAGCAGCATAGCGAGGCAGAAGCAGGAAGACCTGGCAGCTTAAAGTGGACCTATCATGCTATATTTGAATAATATAGTGTAGGACCATACCTATACAGTGGCGTTTTTATATGTACAAAAGTGGTGGGGCACAAAAAACTTAGATGTCTATATATAAGCTTCTGCAGTGACGTGCAGTGAGGTTCATGGCTGGTGAGGCACTGGCACTGACTCTTCAGGTTTACAAATATTATATTTTGACCTAAACCAAAATATAATATTATTTTCAAAAGCTTTTTTAGTCTGATGCTTCGATTAATTTTAAACAGACAGTTCAACAAAAGGATACCCAAAAAATGTAATTTTATCATTTAAATATTGAATTGTTCTCTCTTAGTAAGATCCCATTTTCAATAAAATGGCGGTCTTACCTTGACTTGAAGATGAAGTCCATTTGCCTATCCTTCTGGACAAAAAATTCTATTACTTTTTTGTAAAAGTCCTCCTTATCTTCTTGTAGTTTCAAAAGTCTATCATAAATCTAATCGATAGATTTATGATTCAAAAATTATAAAAGTAGGGTAGACATGTGGATATTATCCGGCTGAACAAAACGTGCATTTATCTAACAGGTACGTTTCCCACAGATCTTATTTCGAGCTATTTTCTAAAATCCTATGGAGAAATCTCATTGCTTTTTTGTCGAGGGAAGCCATGCGAAGCTTACTTCCTGGTTTTAGGACGCGTCACTGCAGCTCTCTCGTCTCCTCTTCACACACCACACTTTTCGCGGCACACGTACTTACAGCCAATCAGCTCTGAATTATGTGAGATGACGTATGGTGGGGATGGCAGCTCCGTGCCCCTCTGGTCATTATTTTTTTGCCACACACATTAAATAGGAAAATACTCTGAGCATGCGCAGTGTAGTTTTTACAGTCACCGTTCACTAGACAGTGAGAGGGAGGGGCATGATTAGGTTTTGTCCCACATGGCTCTAAACAGCTCAATAGGCACACACTGTAGACACTAATTAGAAGAACACAGACTAAAACAGCAATGTACAGACGATATATTTTATATATTTTTATATTAATTTTTTGCATTTTTTGTAATCATTATTTGTAATACTTTCTGCTGACACTAGATGGGGCTGTGCCCCACCTGCCCATAATGACCAGTCGCCACTGTACCTATATAAGGCATATTTATACTTTTTTTTTTTTTTAAATACCAAACAGATCATGCATTTTAGCCATGCCTCATTTCGCTCAATTTGCACTTTTTTAGCTCTGTTTTTGCAAGGGCAGATTCAGTGAGAACAGCACCACCTACAGGCCTGGCATATGTACTACAGCGTCTCCAGCGCTTTTGAACGGCAATGGCCGTGGCTGTCTCCTCCTGATTGGTGGAGTTGGCCCAATAGCCGTAGCGCCACCGTCCTGACGTCAGGACAGTGTTCAAATCTGGATCAGTTTTTATCAGATCCGTTGCAGCCCCTTTTTTAGAGATTTGGGTATGGAGGAAAATAGAGAGGGTTGTGTTTTCTGACACTTGGTGAGTTCCCTGGAACACCGGGGACACATATTCATGTATAAAAGACGTACAAAAGTGCATTTTGCATGATAGGTCCCCTTTAAATAGAGCGGCATGTTTAGGAGAATGTGTTTGGTTGGTTGTAAGAGGGACGAGGTGCGTCACATGTTAATGTATGATTGGTGCTCGAGTTCACTGCCTGAACTAGCTCGCAGGCTTCGCCCCATATTTGTTATTTAAAATGTCTTGCTGTAAATTAATGCTAACTTACTGTATGCACACTTGCATTTTTACCCATGCCTTTTTGTGAGATATTCTAGCAGCAGATACACATGTGCATAAGCGTCACTTTGTTAGAAAAGTGGTGGGGACAATTTCTCCAGATTTAACATCAGCATAGCAGAAAACAAAACATGTCCCCTCCCTGGGTGTTGAACCTTGACCTCTGGACCACCAATGTGTCTTTAAAACAATGAACGCCCAACTATAGGTCTTGCTGTGATGTGATTTGGATTTAGTATGTACCTTTATGCACACAGTGACGCAAAGGTATGGAGGACAGAACATGACACACGTAAAAAATAAATAATTCATAAATACAGGAATAAATATAGGAATAAAAAAACACAAGAACAAATAAATAAATACAGGAATAAATGTTTAAATAAAAATATATAAATTGAGAATAAAACAGAACACACATTATATATATTTAATGTATTACTACATTTATTTTTACTTACATTTATATATTTATGAATGTCTGTGTCTGTGTGTTTCAGAAAATGTTGTTTTACTTGGTAGCCTCCTTGTTTTCTGTGGATACGACAACATTTATAACAAATGTACTTTCAATTGCTCTGAACGTTTCAACAAGTGCACGTGTCTTTAACAATATCTTTGATATGCTATAATATTTGTGGGTGAAATGGTGAAGATTGTGTGAGTTGGAAGGGCGGTCCAGGGCGTTCAAGTAAAATGCTTTTGTGTGCACAAACTAGAGGGGGACAGCAAACACCAGTGTGATTTTGGTGACAGTACGACTATCTAGGTCCTAGGACAACGTTATAGTGGGGGTGCCATTTTTTCATATTTTGTATTTGTGGTTATCAAGTATCAGACACTTAAAGGTCTTAAATTTTCCAAAATCACATTGGTTTCTCATACAGCATCTCTGTATAGTATGTGTATTCACTCTCTGCCCTACACGGCTTGTTGGAGCTCCTGCCCCCCCATCCCTATGAGCCCAGTGGCCGTCTGCGAGACAGCGAGACACAGCGAAACCCAGCCCGAAACCAGCCCAAACACACACAAACAACCGCAGCCTGGCTGGGAGTTTGTGTGTGCTCACACACACAAACTCCCAGCCTCGCCGCGTCCCGCCGTCTCAGGGAGGAGAAATCGGCGGAGCTGCAGCTGAGAAAAGATTGAGTGTGTGTGTGTGAGGAAGTCCGTGGATTGGTCCAAATGTAACGGCTCCGCGGAGGTAATGTAACGGCTCCACGGATTGGTCCATTTGGACCAATGGGTCCATTTGGGTATGGGCACGTCACTGTACCCAGGAAGAAAAAGAGAAATCTCCAACGAGGCGTTCTGGGGCAGCATAGACAGGTATTTTCTGTGTTAGAGTTTTACTCGCTACAGGGTGTACTTTGAGGGTTTGTGACTTTGCAGACCGTTTACATGCAGAAAAAGCTACATAACACACAAGGGGACGGGTAATAACCGGAAAAGCATGACATGGGACCTTTAAACAACAGAGAATGTTTTATAAAATAGTACTATAGGCCTACTGACAAAACACATCTTATCCTTTCAGCACGTATTCCAATACGAAAAATGTAAATCATTTATTTCGTTCTTCCGCTTAGAAAACTAGACGAAACGGCCAATAATTGAAATGACGTCAGCCTTTTAAATGTAAAAGATTATTATTATTTTAATGTTGTATTCAATTTTGTCTTTATTTTTACCTTGTGTGAATCCTGTTTTTAACTCTGACCTTGTTGCTGCTATAAACGCCTGAATTTCACCAAGGAGATAAATAAAGTTCCCTCTTATCTTATCTTATCTTATATGGCTAAAATATACCTGTTAATGGATGTCTGCGTGTTATATGATAATAATAATAATAATAAAATGATGCAAACAAGACAGGATTTAGTTAAATTGACTTATGGTCTAATAATTAGCAGTGTGTTTCTTTGCTTTTCTGTGAATATGAACAGGATCAAAATGAGTTAATTAATTCAACCCATTGCCACTGAGGATTAGGAATAGCCTCTGACTCGCTGATTCAATACATGTTGAATGAAACCTTGTTATTATGTAATTCCTTAAATGTATTTAAATCACTCCAAACTGTTGATTGTATTATTTTCATTGTGTTGTCAATCACCGCTCTGGTCCCGCCCACTTAGCCTTATATCCTAGCAACGACTTTCTCCGCTCTCTTCTCATTGGTCGATTTCTGGACTTCCGCCATATTCAAAAAAAGTCACTTGTCTCCGCTGTTGTAGTGGATCAGTAGAATAGATGTATTGTTGTTATTCTGTTAAACCCATTCAGTAGCAGGTAGTAAAAACTTTAACATGTCAAATGGGAGAAACCGGTGAAGCTCCAGAGAAACTAAAAAGACAACAAAGCTCCAGAAACTCGAGGAGGAAGTTTTCTGTTGATGAAGAACAGTCTCCCTTCGAGAAAAACAGCAGCAGTCTGAGACGGTAAGTGCTTATTTAATCTTAAAAACACTCCAGTGATAAACCGAAAAACAAACCGCCATTGCCAAAAACAGTCTATTATTCCGGTTACAGTTGAGCTAAAGGTGGCTAGCATGATAAAGTCTGACACATTGTGGCAGTAAATTCAAGTTACTTAGCTGTGTATCGTCTTTTATACTAAGGTTTTTAATGTCATAAATAAGCAAGTGAGTATACGTTTTGTTTAACAACCTACCAAATAATCCACATCCATACGATGAGTTTTATGTAGTTTTAAACAGTTTGCAGATGTTGTAGTTGCGTCAAAACGCCACTAGGTGTCAGCAGTGCGCCACTAAATTAAGAGCTGGTTGTAGCCTGTGTCTTTTTCTAATGTATTTAATTTCCTGTTGCTTGTAACACATTATTTATAGTTAATTGTCTCCACAAAAATCTGTATCTGTATTTGTTTATTTTCAGTCGTGTGCTTATAATAACTTAAGTCTATTTTCAAACAGGATTAGATAAGTAAACCACAGAAAAAAGCTGGTCTATAATAATCCATACTTGCACAAAAACGGTTACTATACTCTATGTCACTGTGGGAAAAAAAAAACTCCAATTTTAAGGAAAAATAAAGTGGGTAACACTTTATTTTGATAGTCCATCTGTTGACACTCTAGTCATCAGTTGACATTCAACAGCACCGTTCAAACAGACAAGTAACATGTTTTTCGCAACGGGTTATTAACCACTATTCAACCTTATTATCTGTAGATTGTAGATTTTGAGTTGTTGATTGTCAATTTAGAAGATGCTGACACAATACAGATAGTAAGGTTGAATGGTGGTTAATAACCTGTTGCAAAAAAACATGTTGACAGACACTTTTTGTCAAATCTATAGATCAACACTTGAGATGTACCTTATATTCTACTAGCAGTTAGTTGAATGCATGTTACTTGTCTGTTGAAACAGTGTTGTTGAATGTCAACTGATGACTGAGGCTGTGGCTCAGTGGATAGAGTGCTGGACTTCGAATCAGGGGATAGCAAGTTTGAGTCCCACTGCAGTCAGCATGTCGTTGTGTCCCTGGGCAAGACACTTGAGTATGTAAGTCGCTTTGGATAAAAGCATCTAACAAATTACATGTAATGTAATTTAATAGTGTGTCAACAGATGGACTATCAAAATAAAGTGTTACCATAAATCGTACGAATAACTGTAACTTTGGAAGTTATCCACTTAGTCTGATTCCAGTTTTTATCAACTGAAGCTCAATTTGTAGGTTGCATTTAGGCACAAAACCATGGATTTGACCCCAATCTCTACCACCTATTCCCATGTAAAATCCCTAAAAATTAATTTAAAATAATGCCAGTTCGCTATGGTTGAACTTTCCTTATTTGAACAGTAAAAATTGTTGCTCTGCAGTGTTTTTTTTTTTAACCCTATCTCTCTATGTAGTTTTTGAGATTCTGCATCCAGGCAACCCAAACACTTGTCTCTTTCATTTCTTCAATCTATTGCCCACAAATGTGACCAGTATACTTGAAAGGTGCTCATTTGAATCAGTCAAATTAGATTATCTTGTGAGTTCTCAGACTGGCGGCCAACTTCAATAACAGTAATCAGTATGCTTTGGTATAATAAACCCCTGCCATAGTTTACATTGGACTCTTTTCAAAGGCTTTCCATGTTGTGTGCCAGCCCTGCCCAGTGCTAACCGACTCTGCAGACAAACATGGAAAAACATCACCCAATAGTTGACCTCTGGAACAATGTTTATGGAAAAAAACATCGGCTTTGACTGCAGAGAAAATAAAGCTTGATTACCAAAGTGACATTTGCATTTCGTACTACACTGGCAGGGGGATTTTCTTTATTATTAGCTTGTTAAAGGCAGCAATGCAGAATTCTACAGAAATAACCCCGTGGTTCAAAACTTTGTGAACTCCACATTATAAGTTCATTGTGCTTGTAAATCGCCAGAAAAGCACATTGAATGCTGGGACACTGTGTTTTTTAGGGTGGGTTTTGGCCTCATTAAAAAAATCAAATATGTTTTTCACTTCATATAACACTTAATAAAACATGTATGCACGTAAGTGAGGTCTTACCGTCATACAAATCATGATATTAACTGAGTGTTCTTGTGCATACCTTCTTCATACCAGTACAAAAGGACATGTGGGGTCAAACTGTCAGTTTTAGAATGTTCTAGCAAAATGGCTACTAGCATGCTAACCCCCTAGCTTATTAGCAACACTCCCCTCAACATACTGAACCAGGTAAAGTGTCAAAAGTCTGTTGTTCCCTGGGTTGGTACAGTGATGAATATTCAGAGACAATTCATTCACGTCATTAATGCGTTAGACAGACTATCAGCTTTCAGTAGTAGATCATATCATGGGTAACAGGATAGTCTTCATCCGATGAGTCACGTTATGAGGACAAATGTTTTTATGAACTGATCATTTTCTCAGATGTCTTCCTTACATGAGTCTCATAGCTGCATAGTTTCACAGGAGCAGGGACACACAGTTCTCATTAAAAGCATTTGAATAATGCGAAGATGGGAGATACCAAATAGCAATCGGAGTATAAATTATTGACCGATCTAAAAAGCTTTGAAGTTTTCTCTGCTTGCTGCGTAACCATCCCATCACTGAGCGGGCTGTGTTGTGTTCAGTAACATTGTTGGAATTCTTTAATGGTCAGATACCTTTTTGGGGTAAGGATTTACATTATGCATGGATAAAAAAAGGCCAATATGTCTCTTACCATAATTAAGAACAGTCTGTTTCATTCATTTTGAAGTTTTGACAGTGTGGCAGTAATCAAATAAAATGTAACCTGCTTCATTTTTCTCCCACTACGCAATGCAATGTCATCAAGCACTGCATTAGGCCTATATACCATGCTAAATATCTACTGGGGTAAATAAAAAAAAAGTCTTAGACCGTTTTGACGTGTGATAAGCATTTCATTTCAGGTTTTTCTAGATCATATTTCATTGCCTCGGCTCTCAGCTCATCAACGCTTGGTGACTTCCCAACACTCTTGTTACATAAACCCTCGTCTGCTCGCTCTATAAATCGTTGAGATAAAGCAGTGAGTGGAAGACCGGTTTAGATGAATCGCTGCAGGCTCTCATCTCCTGTGTGATTCCCAGCAAGCCTTTCCGCACTGGGGTGAAAAATGACGTGTGTGTGTGTGTGTGTGTGTGTGTGTGTGTGTGTGTGTGTGTGTGTGTGTGTGTGTGTGTGTGGTGTGTGTGTGTGTGGTGTGTGGTGTGTGTGTGTGTGTGTGTGTGTGTGTGTGTGGTGTGTGTGTGTGTGTGTTGTGTGTGTGTGTGTGTGTGTGTGTGTTGTGTGTGTGGTGTGTGTGTGTGTGGTTTGTGTGTGTGTGTGTGTGTGTTGTGTGTTGTGTGTGTGTCATTTTTGCAGCCATGAGGCACAATGACTGTCTGCTTCACTGCATGCTCTGCAGAAGCCTCAGCTTTCCCATCAGCCAAACCCTAAATTTACTGTCACTATATTACAATAACACTTGAATAGCTACACAACACCCAGTTATTGAGACATCCTAACTTCTCCTGCGTAAGATAGATAGATAGATAGATTACTTAATTTATACCGTAAGTTGGGAAATAATTTTGTCTTGACAATCATTGTGCAAGAAGTACAAAATGTCTTAGAAATAGAATAAAACATGAATAAAATAAACATTAAAACCAAATATATACATTATCACAGTAGAAAATACATATTCAGAGGGGTATCTACATATACAGAATACATTTGAATACTGTCTAATATACCGATCTACTTAAAGGACAGAAACATATACACATAGTCTACTATAAACACTTATGCAACAGTAGCTTGTGAGGGAGTGTAATAAAAACAATAGTACAGTATGTGCAAGGTGTTCTTGATTATACGCTGTGTCAGCTGATTTCCGTACGATAGGATGATTTCAATAGAAGTTATTACACAAGTGCTATTAGCAAAGAAGGAGCCAACCTTATCAAAAATAAATACTATGCAATATAATGCACATCTTTGACACAGTAACATTTTGAAAGACACTGAGTTTATTTCCCAACCCCATCCATCGCCTCCTGCAAGTTTAAAGAAGCCCTATTATGCTTTTGGGGGTTTTCCCTTTCCTGTAGTGTAGGTTTGTGTGCATGTAAATGGTCTGCAAAGGGTGAAATTCTCCAAGTTTCTACCGCCTGCATTGAACATATTGATAACACTTGCGCTTCTATTGGCTCACATTGTACGTTATAGGCTAAGGGGCGGGACATCTCTAAGTGGTTGACCAATCACATCAGAGCCGGTCAGCATAACCATATTTTAACCATAAAATAAAGAACTTTTTGAACATTAAAGCATGGAAACTTAAAATGGAGGCACAAAATACAAATATGAACCTCAAAATAAGCAGAATATGGCCCCTTTAAAGATCCAAATGTCAACATTTCCAAATTGAAGACACTTAGACAGGACATACTACATGTATAGAAAGTAGAAAATATACATGTTGAATTTACAAATTAACAATAACAAAATATAAAGCAAGTTATTATATATACATACGTACAGGAGTGTCAAGTTAACATAGCACCATAACAGTTAACTCTGAACACCACCTGTAGTGACCTTTGACCCCTGACCTGTCTGCAGGACACCCAGGGAGTCATTTCCCAAATCTCTCTCTGCTATTTCTGCTATTCCACGACACATGCTGCTTATTTAAAACACCCTACAGTAGCATGCGTTTCCAGCCTGGGTGGTCCCGACAGGAACTCTCAACCTGACTGAGTTCATTAGTGCATTCAGCGCCACTTAGCTCCGCAGGACCTGTTTGCTCCTTTGTTCTCTTTTATTGGCTCTTTAGTCAAACATGCCTGATGTCGTTTAGTTTAATAGGCTACAGTGGTTTTAACACTTTTGATTTGTGGTGCTTTATTACTGGGGTTTCTCACTAAGCTTACCAGAGATCACTGTTTGGCGAATATAGCCATTTTGGATGTTCAAAGTTAATCCAGCTTCCCGTTTCTGTCACCCACTGCTGTGCCGCATGTCCAATAGCAACTGCAACGTGTATAATGCAAGTTCATTATCTTAAAATATTATATTAAGGCCTTTTAAAGGTGGGGTAGGTCATTTTGGAGAAACCAGCTCGAGTGCGCTAGAATTTGAAAATACACAACCGGAAAAAATGTGTGCACAGATGGAAGACTGACAGGCCGGCTAAAATGATTGGTCGTGCTTTTTACAGTACTACGGCTTCCACAGATGACATTTTTTTATGGATTTTTTGTCAAAGCACTTCAGATATTCATTGCTATCGGGATGTTAAGAGCATTCCATGGAATATAACAAAAAGTGTATCTCGAGACGGTTTCTCAAACTTACCTACCCCACCTTTAACTAAGGGAAATTATTTGTATTATTTTATTTTATTTTTTTTATTTAGCCTTTATTTATACAGGTGTAAAATCTCATTGAGACACAAGGTCTCATTTCCAAGAGAGACCTGTCAGTGGTAACACTACCACACAAAGTTACAGACAGGACACTAAACACAGAGGCAACAATAAAATACAACATCGTAAAAAAAGTAGTCATTGAAATCCATATAAAGTATTCAGATATAGCAGGTGCAAACACCCACAGATGATTTCTCCAGCTTTTTTAAAATTAGTTTAAAATCCGTGATGGGTATCAAACTGGTCAGCTTAAGTTCCTGCTGAAGTGTGTTCCAGGTCGAGGGGGCAGAGTATGATATGGCTTTTTTTCCAAGCACCGTGCGTACTGAGGGGACGGACAGAGTGATGTAATGTTGAGATCGTAGGCTATAGCTGTACTGTTTGTGTGATATGTAAGTGGATATGTAGAGGGGCAGCAGTCCAAGCATAGCGGTATAGATGAATTTGTACCAGTGCAGTGATCTGCGCATTGATAATGATGTCCAGTTGACTAAAGAGTACAGCGTGCAATGGTGTGTGAGGGGTTTACAGTTTGTTATGAACCTCAGAGCCCCATGGTAGACAGCGTCCAGCAGATGAAGTGAGTGAGCTGAGGCGTTCATGTACACAACATCCCCGTAGTCCAAGAGCGGCAAAAATGTGGTATTAAGAGTTATCCACAGGCTTGTGTATTTCTTGCACAGACTGATGACCTCCGGCTATAACTACCATCTTGATTTGTATTTTTACATTATCATAGCACCAGATGCAGTAGAGGAACTTATTGCAGAAGTCTGTCTGTATTTTCTTGCACAAATCTATTGATGGGACTTGTTGTATTTAAACAGCTTAATTCTACATCTACATGCCTACATTGGGTCTTTCTTAGTATAGCATTCCTACCAATTCAATTCAAGTTCATTTCTAAAAACACAGACATTATTTGACCAAAATGTCTCCCATTTCTCCAGTTCATTCAAATCTTCCCAGACACACTAATTGTTATAAGCGTTATAATAGGAATATTACAAATGATAATTAGATCTGTAGTGATTAGTAGACTTAAGACGAGTGCAGCTGCCTGTAGTGCTGACTATAGATGGACAGTTGTCTGTGTCACTGGACCGAGGCCAACTGGAGCGACAGTAGTAGCGCTGCACTATAACTGGAATGACTCAGCCTTACGAGCAGCACTTGTTGAACACACACACAGAACAAGTGTTTCTGAGCAGCTCTGCATTCTCCGCATGCTGGAGCCTTTTTAGGTCGCGCCTTCTAAGACCCCCACGACATCGTATATATCTTCAATATCTTCAACTGTTCTGACAGCATTTATAATAATGTGAAGGATTTGGTTATGAATACCGAGCAACACGGGAGGTTTTGATTCATCAGGATGTCATGTCGGCTGAGTGTGATGCACTATTGTTGAGTTCAGTTTAACAAACTCCACAATGTCTTTAATATTTTGACTTTTTGGTGCATTTTCATAGGATTCAAGTGTGTAGAGATCAATGTTTCATCAATGAAGAACCATCATGATAAAATCTTTTAACCCTCATGTTGTGTTCGGGTCTCCCGTGACCCGTTTCAAGTTAAAATGATATATTAACTACGCTCTAGTGTTTTTGATCTGAACGAGGCTTCATGATATCCTCCACAACAGATATATAAACACTACAAAACTGATTTTGACAATTTTAGCCAAGTCTGAAGGTCTCTAAAAAAAAAAAAACAGCCCCACCCCCTTCATCCACTGTAACAATAATTTTTCGCAACATACACCCTGGTCTCCCCTCCCTCTGGTCCCCCGCCCCCCCACGGGAACTCGACCTTTCACATAGAATATGTGCACTAACACTTGAACCTGGACACACATATGCACGTGTGCAATATGTGGTGTAATGTGTTTTAGGGCCATCAAATAAAATTACAACAGGATTGTACGGTTATGAATGCATTATAAGTTAGTTATGATGCAGTTAAAACAATATTGGATGATAGTAATTTTTTTGTAGTGTTTTGGACTGAAATAAATCATGGGTCAAAATTGACCCGCGAACACCATGAACGGTAACAGCTTTCGAACACAACACAAGGGTTAAACATGATAGTCTTTCTGCAGAATCTGTGTCGAGGCTTTCTGAGTTTCATAACCTTCCCAGTTGCTTCGCCTTTTACGGCAGTGAAAAAACATGATCATTGAAAGGATTTCATCTGTTTGAAATAGTGCATCTGATGTTGTTCTGCTTCCAATCACTGAGCTGGATGTGTTGTGTAATTGTCCTCCAGTGGGGCCTTATCCGGAAAAGCTCTGTTGTAACACTTTAATAATCACAAAGGTTGAAGAAAAAAACTGTTTGACATGACAGGGATTCACAGTATGTGGGCTGCTCTAGGGGGGGTGTTTTAGTTCGGGAAAATCCCACTGTGGAATTCCAAAAAAGGCAAAGCTGTCCCCTTCCAGAAAGTCCCAACAAAAAGAGACATTTGGTAGAGGACTCCTCCTTCAAATCTCACAGGGGTCATAGCTCAAAGAACAACTTGGAAGGGGCTTTTTTTGAGGTAGTGAATTGGGGTCATGTTTCCTCACAGAGAGCATCATTATCTGGTCTGAGATCAGCGCTTCAGCTACACCATGCTGAGGCTGTGGTAGGTTATGAATGTTTTCTAAGGAAACCATGAGTCACAGTTCCCTTTTATCACCCTACGGATGCTCACGTCACCGGCTTGACTCACTCTTGGGTCAGAGTGGTCTCCACTGGGGGTTTAAATCAATCTTACGGTTGTTTCTGAGTCATGATTATTCACAGTGTTGTTGGGTTTTTAGGGATTCACTTGGAATTGGTTGTTACAGCACGCTGAACAGGCCCTGTAGATGTTGTTTTTTTAAAGTGGAGGATGCATTGTAGTTATTTTGTAATCTTGACCCTTCCCTATTGTTGTCATTCAGGTCACTTCGTAGAGGAAGCTCCTTCTCCTTCCTCACCCCTAGACCACAATGGGACTTCAGTCTGGTGAGTACAGCAAGGCTACGGACAAAATGTTATCTCAATTTCTTTTTGAACTTCATGTGTATTTATTTTTTATAGATCAAATTTGTATTGAATTTTCCATTCAGAACAAATAAACATTGGCGGTACATTGCATAAACAAATCCCTCTTCCCCCATTGGTCCTGGCATTGACATTAAAAGACATGGCATGGAAAAAGTGAAATAATAATAATAATAACAAAATAGAAAATTAGGTACATCAGCAATGGAAAAGAAAAAGTGTCCAATTCTTGATAAACATTCAAATTAAATAGTCTCCATCTATTTATGTGTGTCCAGAAACACTCCCAAGGAGTATCCTCAGCATTTTCAAAGCCTTTCATCCTAGTGAGCATAGCCTCATAGCATTAACCCATTCCTCATTAACCCATTCCTTCATATGCGGAGGCTTGTCTATTCTCCAATGCCTCAATATAATCCTTTAAGCTGTAATCAAAGCAACCATTATAACAGAGTTCATGTGTATTTATTCAATTGAATGGCGAGTTTTAAGAGTATTCTCCGTGCGAAATAACCCCAAAGAAACCAGATTGTTCATCATGCATCGTTGAGGGTTGAACAGTATTTACTACTCTTCTTGTTTGCAATGTCACACAGTAATGTATCCGCTTTTTAAGATTTGTAACGACGAATAAGCAACATAGTAGTCTACAGCAGAGTCAAAGAGTTATTGGTTGTTCGGTTGTAGGCAGGATTATAGTCATGGGAAATAAATCTCCTAACTGTATCAGATCATATCATGCAACTTTTTTAAGATTGTTTTATCAGCCATCCCTAATATAGGCCTCCTATTCTCCAGTTTGCCGGTCATATTAGGCCACCTGCATAACAGGAAAATACAGTTTGGCAAGTTTATAACCAGAGATGGCAAAAGTACACACACCCTTTACTCAAGTAGAAGTACAGATACTCGTGTTTAAAAATACTCTGGTGAAAGTAGAAGTACTGACTAAACTTCTTTACTCAAGTAAAAGTAAAGACCTCATTGTTAGCTAATGAATGTTTCCATGCTGAACAACGGCAACATGACAACGTTTTCATTGGTCCCTCTTCTTTAAGCCCGCGTCACACTGTCCCGAAATTATACTTACCAGATGGACACACGATAAATGAAATGTTCAAATTCGGCTCTGATCGTAGCAACATCGGGCCATTCGTGAGGGCATCTTAAGCCATCGTATGACCGCCGGTGGAGTTTCTCAGGCTCCGGCGGCAACTTCGTGAGCGGTGGCAAAATCTTTGGCATGCCAACATTTTTTCGAAGGACCTTGCGAAGGTTCATTTTCGTGTTTAATTCGTGTGTCCATTTTGAATTTCGTAAGGCCAGCGTGAGGGCATCTTGTCAAATCGTGTCATCTTTGTCTTTACTTCGTGTGATCATCGGTGCCATCGGGCATTTTTCGCCTCACGAAGACAATACGAAGGAAACAAGAAGCTGCCTGATTGTCTTAGGAAGGCAACACGACTACGTGAAGCCCTCGCAATGCTGTCGTGTAGCCATCGTATTATAGTACAATTTGTGTTCTGTGAAACTGAAAAGGATATTACATTGTTTTTGTTACTTTCGTTGCAGTTGTATATATGTCTTAAATGTAATTTAGGTTAACTTCCTGTTTTATTTAGATGCTTTTATTTTTTAAGGCGAGTTTACGCTGTTGACAGGAAGTTGTTGTTGCTATGGAAACAACATGACGGAGTGTGTGGTTCGGGTGCCATCGTGTGGCCTTCTGTAGGCATAGTCGTACTTGCTTCGGCTGTTGCTTGGCCGTTGACCAACTTCGGGGCCATCTTCGTGCGAAATTCACAATTCCATATTTCGTGTGTCCATCTGGTGTCAAGTTCGGGACAGTGTGACGCCAGCCTTAGAGAAGACCAGGAAATGATGGATACACGGATCGTGTTCAAATCAATAGGCACGCAATGACTCTAAATAATAATGATCCCGCCACCAAACACACATTCAAACTAAAGTAACCAGCCTGTTTGGAAAATGTAAGAAGTAGAAAGTACAGGTATTTGTGTTTAACATGTAAGAAGTAGAAAGTACAGGTATCTGTGTTCAACATGTAAGAAGTAGAAAGTACAGGTATTTGTGTTCAAAATGTAAGAAGTAGAAAGTACAGGTATTTGTGTTCAACATGTAAGAAGTAGAAAGTACAGGTATTTGTGTTCAACATGTAAGAAGTAGAAAGTACAGGTATTTGTGTTCAACATGTAAGAAGTAGAAAGTACAGGTATTTGTGTTCAAAATGTAAGAAGTAGAAAGTACAGGTATTTGTGTTCAAAATGTAAGAAGTAGAAAGTACAGGTATTTGTGTTCAAATGTAAGAAGTAGAAAGTAAAAAGTCGTCGGAAAAATAAGTAGTGGAGTAAAGTACTGATACCAGAAACATGTACTTAAGTACAGTAACAAAGTATTTGTACTACACTACTTCCCACCACTGTTTATAACTAATATAAACAACCTACAGCAGAGTGGTGAGTGTCATTACTGAAACATGTGCATGGGAGGTCCGTAGCAAAGAGTGCCAAGAAGCAGGAGAATGACCTACCTTTATTGACTTTATACAGAATATACAGATGTTTGCATTCTGTAAACACATTCAACATCTGCACATTTCTCCGAGCTGGCTCACTTCTGTCCAGTAATGCAAACTGGGACTGCACTTGAGCAACGATTCCCGACACTATGTTGTGTGTTTTGGTTTTAAATCTCCCCTCTGAGTTTTCATCTTGGAATTGGTAGCACTGGTCTTTGTCACAGCGATGGAGGGGGAATCGTTGTTGGCTCGGAGCCACCGTAAACCAGTAAAGCATCCCGACTGGAGGACAAATATCTTATTTACTTCACCGTCCTTACTCTAAGCATATCAAGCATTTTGCGCAATACAAAAGTTCCTTATATTGTCAGTCCCTGGGCTTCATCTGGCACCTCTTTTGTTATTACCGTTTGTTTAAGTCATTAGGTTGAAAAGTTATCCAAAAAATCATCTTTTGGGGTGAAAGTGGGGGTTTCGTAGCGGCAAAACTCAGTGATTGATAGGCAAGCTGAAAATGTAATACTTAACAAGATGTAGTGTACACTTAAAGTCCCTTTTAAACATATTTTTTAAATCAACATTACTGTAAGCGAGGGTGGTAACATGTTTTTTGTCCATAAAAGTTTGATCAAAAACAGACTATATCATAATTTGACATCCTGATGAAGAGGCCTGGAAACTTCACCTCCCGAGACTTCAAAAAAGTCCTTATTTTATATGTTCAGGTTCATTGTGTTTATTGTGAATTGAATTTGTATATATGTTTGTAATCTTTACAAGTTAGTCAGACATTGTTTCAGATGCATGTGAGCAATATACGTTAGCTTCTTCTGACTGTAACAGCAATATTTACATGTGTAACTAATGCAACAGATGTTCAAAATTGAGCTTATTTTGCTCACCATATTTCGACCCACCAATAGCAACTATAGGCAAAGAATTGGATGCAACTTGTAGACCAATACTGCCAAGCCATGCGTTATACTGTCACTATGTACAGCCTGAGAAGTAATGTGTCTGAGGAACAATTCAAGATTTGTGTGACTGTAGCACTATTTGAGATTTATAGACTGTCTGTGACATTTCAAGTTATTATGAAATATAACCGTGTTGTTGCAAATGCAGCACTAATCTAAGAGTTATCGTCCTGTGGAGAAAACTATACCGTACATCCAAACTCTGTCCTTTTTTGTTTAACTATAAGGGCTGCTTACGATCTGGATCTACAGCCCTCTTTTCGACATTCAATCACTAGCCTTGATCCTCTGGTTTGGAGTGCCAACAGCGGAGGGAAATCTATAAAGTTTGACATTCCTGGCCAGCTTTCCTCTTTGGCAGCGTACTATAGCTCCATCTAATACCTCACTTGAGGGTATGTATCTCCTTCACGGCCTGTTCGTGTAGCCGGAGAACAAACGCTGGATAAAGGAAATCCAGCCCGCTCTGATTCCCCTGCCAGAGGAACATAATGGCCTACAAAGTGCTGCTGTCTGTAATAGACTGGCTTGCTTGTGGTTTACAGTCAGCCTTAAATGAGACGAGCTGATTAGAAACATGAAAAGAGCGAGGCGATTAGACGGCAGTGTGGAGGCATGCCGGGGTTTACAGCTGCCTGAAACACGATCCATGGAGAAATAAAAGCAGGGTTAGAGGGAGAGAAGGCCAAGCACTCTTTATCTCGTGCCAGCCTGCTGCCTTTGATTCGCTAACATGGCACGCTTAGATCATCCACTATAGCCATGTGGAGCTTGTTAGCTCACCCTCAAATACTCAAGTACGGTACTTAGGTAACATTTTGAGGGAATTGTATGCTGCTTTGTACTTCTACTCCACTACAGTTCAGAGGTAAATGGTGTACTTGTACTCCACTACATGTATTTAATACCGTTAGTTACTTTACAGATCTGGATGAATGATGTGAAATATAATCAAGTGTTAAATCAGACTTTAGTTCCACCTGGAGTAAATTCACAAGCTACCCTGCAGTATACAAAGTCATTCAAACTAGCTGCACCTTTACCAGCTTTGAGAACACTTTCATGATCAATCATTATAAAACATATCATATATATTATTCTGAAATGGACCAATCTGCACAATGACTACTTTTACTGTCGCTACTTTAACTATATTTTGATGAGAATACTTTTCTACTTTTACTTGAGGAACATTTTGAATGCAGGACTTTTACTGTAACAGAGTATTCCTACTTCTACTTCTACTTTTACTCAAGTACAAGATCTGAGTACTTCTACTTTTACTCAAGAACAAGATCTGAGTACTTCTACTTT
This sequence comes from Trematomus bernacchii, assembly GCF_902827165.1. NCBI lineage: Eukaryota > Metazoa > Chordata > Actinopteri > Perciformes > Nototheniidae > Trematomus > Trematomus bernacchii. Next base: position 44,359 of record NW_022987522.1, on the reverse strand, counting down.
TACTCAAGTACAAGATCTGAGTACTTCTACTTTTACTCAAGTACAAGATCTGAGTACTTCTACTTTTACTCAAGTACAAGATCTGAGTACTTCTACTTTTACTCAAGTACAAGATCTGAGTACTTCTACTTTTACTTAAATACAAGATCTGAGTACTTCTACTTTTACTCAAGTACAAGATCTGAGTACTTCTACTTTTACTCAAGTACAAGATCTGAGTACTTCTACTTTTACTCAAGTACAAGATCTGAGTACTTCTACTTTTACTCAAGTACAAGATCTGAGTACTTCTACTTTTACTCAAGTACAAGATCAGAGTACTTCTACTTTTACTCAAGTACAAGATCTGAGTACTTCTACTTTTACTCAAGTACAAGATCTGAGTACCTCTACTTTTACTCAAGTACAAGATCTGAGTACTTCTACCTTTACTCAAGTACAAGATCTGAGTACTTCTACTTTTACTTGAGGAACATTTTGAATGCAGAGCTTTTATTTGTAACAGAGTATTCCTACACTCTGGTACTTCTACTTTTACTCAAGTGCAACATCTGAGTACTTCTACTTTTACTTAAATACAAGATCTGAGTACTTCTACTTTTACTCAAGTGCAACATCTGAGTACTTCTACTTTTACTTAAATACAAGATCTGAGTACTTCTCCCACCTCTGCTCTCAATTTACTCCCCCCAACCGTTTTATCTGTCACTTATAAATCTACCAAACGGCTTGAAATGAAAGAATGCTGGAGGTGTCTTTTCATATCTCGACCCTGCCACTTTAGGCTTGAAGGTTTTGCCAACGCTTTGAATACATTTCAGCCAAGTCCTCGCCTTTGAAGTGGTTAGAGGGGTATTTTTTTCTAGGTACAGGTGGGGGTGCATTAGCCTCGAGGCGAAACCTTGGAAAGAGGCAAGGCAAATTCCCCGGGCGCTTGTTGAATTCGCTCAGACTACATCAGGTACGAAGCTTCAGGGGGGCTTTCTGTCTCGGTAAGAATGTGAGTCAGGTTTCCAACTCAATGCCAAGGTGAAGCAGATCAAACCAGACTGCTTGTTTGGTGGAATGTGAAGGTAGTTTAGGGCCAGATTCAGTGTTTTTTTTTTACCATTTAAGCAACATGTTGAGGCGGAGGAGAGATGCCAGAGGGAAGAGTCGCCTGTCTGATGAGCAGCTTTTCATCACATGATTTAATACGACTGTCAGCTGCTGGAATCATGCAAACTTTGATAATTATTGCGGCAAGACCATGCCCATATCCACAGCCATTTATATTAAAAATAAGACCGACTTCTTCAACCACCGACTGTCTGAAGATTCCTCAGCATTCCTCAGACGCCAGGATTGATATCAGCGATCCTTTGATATCACGTAATGCATCCAACGTCCATTCAGCTGTATCATCCCTCTGCAAATATGCTTTGATCTAGCATTGCAGCGTCTTCCATTAATGCCTCTTAATAGTTGATTACATGTGTTAAGTAAACTACATTTTTGCCGGTTTTTAAATTGCTCTCTGTGATGTTATACAGGGTTTAACAAGGGGTCATAAAAGCACGTTGTAATGTCTATCTCATGAGCATTTCAATCTCATTTTCAAAGCACAAACAAAATCCAAAGTCTTTTAAACAAGTACTTTGCAACCACATGACTGCATTAAGTATGAAGTATGACCACGCAGTAAATCTGGAGTTCTCCATCTCCCCTTTGTTACTTTTTGAATAGCCGCTCTGCAGAAGGAATTAATGAATTGGTTTATCAGTACCAAGACCAATGAACAGCTAAAGTTAAACCAGTTTCAACTGTCCTCATACGCTATGATACGTTACTTTGTGGGGGTCATACAATACGACACAATACAAGGATCCAATATGAAACGAGACAATTGAATGCTGTCAGATCAAGTATGAACCTTTTCTTGCATTACAGCAGCTCCATTTACAGCATCAATAAGGACAAACATTAAAGTGGACCTATCATGCTATATTTGAATAATATAGTGTAGGACCATACCTATATAAGGCATATTTATACTTTTTTTTTCTTCAAAATACCAAACAGATCATGCATTTTAGCCATGCCTCATTTCGCTCAATTTGAAAAATGTTAGCTCTGTTTTAGCAAGGGCTGATTCTGTGAGAACAGCACCATCTAGAGGCCTGGCATATGTACTACAACGTCTCCAGCGCTTTCGAACGGCAATGGCCGTGGCTGTCTCCTCCTGATTGGTGGAGTTGGCCCAATAGCCGTAGCACCACCGTCCTGACGTCAGGAAAGTGTTCAAATCTGGATCAGTTTTTATCAGATCCGTTGCAGCCCATTTTTTAGAGATTTGGGTATGGAGGAAAATAGAGAGGGTTGTGTTTTCTGACACTTGGTGAGTTCCCTGGAACACCGGGGACACATATTCATGTAGAAAAGATGTACAAAAGTGCATTTTGCATGATAGGTCCCCTTTAAGTGAAAAGAAACAAGGAAACATACGATACTACACGAGGTTCATATGATACGATGCGATACGATCTACTTTGTTGTCCCTGTAAGGAAATTAGTTTTTAGCACCCGTCTGTAGTTCGACAGAAGATACAATCATATTACATGATAAAACACATTAACAACGCAATACAATACTTTAGCATAAGACAGTAACGCTATCCTATCCTCTGTAATGATGTAAGTGGCTGCCTTTCTTCCCACTAATGTAAGTCACTGCTCTACGTCTGGCCATTGTTGAGAGGACAATGGCGCTGCTCCACCCAGCCTGCAAGCCCCCCATCCCCTCGCAAAACATTAGTTTCAATACACTTAAGCAGCAATACCAAAGCTTTGAGTGGTTAAATGCTTATTAGACTCAAGTTAGTCTTTCTCTCTTTGTTGAAGTGTTACTTTTCCCTCCAACTGTCATTATTTGTCTGAAAGTGACGCAGGTTGTTTAGTAGTGGTGTTCATATTACGTTTGACAACGCTAAAGTCTTTGAGTGTTTTTCAAACTTGCTTTGCAGACCCAAATGCTTCTTCTTTCTGTCTTTGTTGAAGTGTTTCCCTTCCCTTCAACTGTTAAATATTTATATTCATTTTCACCAATCTCTACGGGTGAGTCATTTCTTGGCTGGTTGGGCTCCTTTCTGATCCAGTCGTGGCTCAGAATGATCAGTTTGTGAAGTTAACAGATGGATTTGTCGACCATAACAACCATCCATAGCCATTGTCACATGGAGCTGGGAAATTGTTAACGGCGTTTTCTTCTCCATGCCAAATCCTATCACCAGGCTAGTATCTAAAAGTCAGTCATTGTTTGTCTGAAAGTGACGAAAGTTGTTTAGTAGTGGTGTTCATTATACGTTTCAATACACCTATTAGACAATGCTAAAGTCTTTGAGTGTTTAAACTAAGACCTAAATGCTTCTTTCTGTCTTTGTTGAAGTGTTCCTTTTCCCTCCAGCTGTTAAATATTTATATTAATTTCCCCAAAACTGTACGAGTGAAACATTTCATGGCCGGTTGGGCTCCTTTCTGATCAATGCCTCGGTCAGATTAAGAAGTGTGTGTGAGGTCAGCGGATGGATCTTTCTTCTAACATGATGTCATTGTTAACGTCTTGTCAGCACCCTGGTATCGAAAAGGCACTCGTTGTCTGTCTGGAAGAAAGTGACGAGAGTTGTTTGTAGTGTTTATGTTGTCTGTGTACATTTTCATGCTTTTATGTGAAGTACAAATCTGTCAGTGTCTCCCCACATGAGTAACAAAGTAGCCCGGCCCAGTTTCGTGTGTGTGTGTGTGTGTGTGTGTGTGTGTGTGTGTGTGTGTGTGTGTGTGTGTGTGTGTGTGTGTGTGTGTGTGGTGTGTGTGTGTGTGTGTGTGTGTGTGTGTGTGTGTGTGTGTGTGTGTGTGTGTGTGTGTGTGTGTGTGTGTGTGTGTGTGTGTGTGTGTGTGTGTGTGTGTGTGTGTGTGTGTGTGTGTGTGTGTGTGTGTGTGTGTGTGTGTGTGTGTGTGTGTGTGTGTGTGTGTGTGTGTGTGTGTGTGTGTGTGTGTGTTGTGTTCCGTGTGTGTGTGTGTGTGTGTGTGTGTGTTTACGTGTGTGTTTACGTTGGACCCAGCCCACCATTTGAACAAGTCGCTGCCTGTTGTGTTATTCTATCTGTGAGCGGCTGACAGAGGGATTTCCAAAGAACAGAACTTTTTTATTTGTCTGTTTTCGAGCAGAGATTACTCGAGTGTAAATATTTTTACTTGGAGGGAGATTTCACACTTAGCACGCACACTTTGTGGACACACTGACCGTCACCTCTGTTCAGGCCTTTCTTTGTTTTGGAGGTTTTTATAACCTAGTAAATGTTATTCTGCTCACTAACACAAATACTGTCAAATCAGCAGCGTCTGAGAAATGTATGTTCTCCAAAGAGCTGATGAAAAACAAAATCTTTACCATAGAGAAGGCCTGTATTTAAATTCAGACTGTGTTTATACAGTATCTTATGCTTTACTAGACCATGGCAACTAGGCAGTGTTACATTTGTTGGATGAACCAATAACAGACCAGTTAATTGCAGCTAATTGCTTGTATACATCTGTTACTACGTTTGTTTTTTAAAACTACAACCACTTGCACATTTTTATGGAAAGTTTTCATAATTGATGTGTCATTTTATCCCATTCACAGTTCGTCCACTCATTATAAGACCAAAAAACAATGTGTTTATGTACAATAAACTCATTTAGTTTGTCTTTCATTTAAATTAGTTTTAAATCCATAACTAAATAAGGGTATAAAGTACATCAAAATGATCATATTGTATTCATAAAAACATGTATTAACAATGAACCCAGTGTGCATAAAATACAAATACATTTGAAAAGGAGTTTTTAAAAAGTCTTAAAAAGGACCAACAGATTTTGAAATTAAAAAGTGGAGGGACCTTAATTTAAAAAATGGTATTCTCTCAAACCTTAAATACATTTTCGAATTTGTTTTGTAAAATGTAAGATTTAATTAGCTGACTGAAAAGGTGTTATCATTTGAGTTGAAAGGCGTCATAAAGGAACACTGCAATAATTAAAAACGTCCTGTTATCTTTTATCTTATTGCTACATGTCTGATATGTGTAATATGTCATGTAAAGCGCTTTGAGCATTCGGAAAAGCGCTCTAATAAATGTAATGAATTATTATTATCTTGCTGATCAGTATCTTACAGCTTTTCAGTTCATTCCTCAGCTAGCTGTAAACCCATCAGTGAAGGAATGGATGGAAGTAAATGACATGACATGTTACTTGTTAGACGCTTTTTATCCAAAGCGACTTACATACTCAATACTGTGGTCAATCCCCACAGGAGCAATTTGGGGTGAAGTGTCTCAGGGACACAACGACATGCTGACTGCAGTGGGGTTTGAACCTGTGACCCCCTGATCCCAACACCAACGCACAACCCACTGCACCACACGCCTCCTTAACATTAATAACACAATCTTTTGTCTCTGCTAACAGCCTCCTATTAACATCCAGTGCAACCCCTGAGCAGAAAGCTTTTTACATTTTAATGCATGAGGGAAAACTAACAGGTTGGAGAGGAAACGACAAACAAACAAACGCAGTCATTCATCGTCAGACACTCCTAACCACTCTGTGTCCAGTTTGGCACTCGTCAATCAGTTCTTCGTCCTGTGTGTCCACCCAAAGGCAGTCTGGGTTAATAAACGGCGGTAATATAGATCCCCAGGGGTCCCAACCCCACATGCCAGACTCCTGTTCTCACCTGCTTTCTGACCCTGACAGTCCACATGCAGGTGTTAAAGCCTCCTGCCACCTAATTAACCCTTTCCTGTTCTCACAAGGACCTCCAGCAGAGTCTATTGTAGCTTCTCTATATAGAGATACGAGGGGCAATGAGCATAATTGGCCTAAAGTGCGAGAGTGGAATGGTCTGGTTGTAAATTGCTCGGCTTGTTAGTTTAGTATTAGCACCCAGACGGGGATGTGTACTACTGCACAAAGAAATATGCTGATGATACTGTGTGGAACTCCAAGAATGATTGAGTTAAAGATCTCCTATCATGCTATTTTTAGGCATACATTATGGGTCTCAGATATATACAAATATATAAAAAACATGTCTACAGGTTAGCTCTGAGTGTTAGCGATGCTTGCTGATGTAAACAAAGACCATATTACGTCAAAAACACGTCGTGCATTGTTTCTGATAGCAACGTTTCTGATAGGGCCGTGGGTCCACATTTCCGATATGACGTTTTTAGAGATTTTGGTACGGAGGAAAAGAGAGAGGGTTTTGTTTTCTAATACTTTGAGAGTGCCCTGACACACCGGGGACACATATTTATGTATAAAAGTCATAAAAAAGTGCATTTTGCATGATAGCAGACCAAGAGGGGATCAATATAGGAATCAGAAACAGGTTTATTGCCAAGTAGGTTTACACATACAAGCAATTTGACTAGCGTGTACTGAAGAAACGTGAGTTGATTGTGTATTCAAGACTCGTTTTCTACGTTTTTGTGACAGGACTTCTTAAAATCTGCATCATAATAAAGGTGAATATTACATTAACGTGTTTTAGTGATGCTTGTTGAGTCCTCCAGCTAACTTGCTGCCTGTTGATCTCTCCACAGAAACGGAAACGCAGAGAGAAGGATGACAGCGACGCAGTCAGCCTGTGCAGCTTCGACTTTAAGGTAAAACACATCTCTTTATTTCAAGTTACTCTAGGGGCTTTCCACACTCTCATTGAAACATGTGTGATTTAAAGAAAACCTTTCGTAGGTTTAGTTCAATATTTTTTTGAGTCTTTAAATAAGAATTGAGGAGTCCAGACTTAGTTGTATGCACAATATCGAAATGTCTTATAACATTAGATGGTGAGAATATGTATTAAAAGACTTTAGATAAGTTGAGTTGGGCTATTAAGTTAATGTTAAGGCTTCAACATGGGATTTAAAGTCTGCCACTGAGCAATAAGCTCAAAAAGTCTGTTCAATTTTAGTCTAAAAAGTAATGGAATTAATGGAACAGCCAAAAATCAGTGCCAAATTGACGCCAATGGTTTTAAGCGAGTGACTTTTCATTTGCAGGCTATAGGACACAGTATTCATGCTATTGTGAAAGTAAACCGGTGCTATAATCCAAAAAATATTGATGAAGCCAGAGAAACAATTATCTAAGGCAGATCTGGGATCAGTTTTACTGTTATGCATAGATGTGGTGCACAACATGTTTTTCCTGCAGGGTTAGAGTCATTAGAAAAGAAGTATGTTTTCCATCTTGTCTGTCTTGTTTGTTGTGTTTAAACATTTAAAGGTAACAATAAGTTGCTTAACTACTAACTGGTGGCCATATCGGATCTCCTGCTGTGTCTGAAAACACAGTCTTTCCTCTGTTTACTCAGGGCATATCATTCAAATGACTCAGCTTATCACGGAAAGACATCCAGATAAAGCCCGTGTTTGTTTGGTGAAGCGCCCGTTGCAGTCTGCTGCCCGATCTGTGTGTAAAAACCTGCTTTGGTGCAACTGAAAGGCGGGACTGGCCAGGTTGGAAAATACACCTCATTGGGTGTGTGTGTGTGTGTGTGTGTGAGGTTTGCACAGAGATCAGTGTTATTATTGTAGGATGATCTTGTCATAACTTAACCTTAACTCCCTTTAGCTTCAGGCTCATTTTGCTTTTACACCACATATGCAGGTTATAGTCTGTTTGACAGTCCTCTTGTGAACCTGGAGATGTTGAAACCCCAAAGTGTTATGATAGAAATGTATAGTATGGGTCTGCAGCACATAGAAACTGCCAGATGCTAACTTGCATATGTTGGGCAATTTGCACAATTAGCATACATTGCAATAACTAGCATATAGTTACAAAATGTCTTGGCCGATTTGAACAATGATGGAGTGGTTTTGGAGATAATGGAGAATGTTAAATACATTTCTAAAATTTTCAGGCTCTTAAATTACATTTTTAACCAGAAAGTGGCCATATTTGTACATTTTGGGCAGATTTGGAAGTTTTAGGGGACTCCAAACCTCAATTTTTGATCCTACAAATGTCAGAAATTGATTCAACATCCTCACTAACCCACAAAACCACTTCCAAAACTGTCCGAATCCACAAAGCCATTTTTGAGCTATTGTCTGCATATGCTAATTAATGCAATTTATTCCAATTGCGCAAATTGCCCAATATATGCAAGTTAGCATCCAGCAGTTTCTATGTGCTGGGGAACCGTACCGTACTTTTCTAACATAAAACTTTGGGGTACTCAACATTTCCGGGTTCACACTGCTGGCAGGTACATTTAAAGTGAATTAAAGTATTGTACCGGTAGTATGTTTGGGAGTAAATCTCCACTCTGATCACCCGTACAGATTAGGATCGCCTCTCTCCATTTATTCTGTCTCAATTTCTGTAACCAGTTGGATTAGTTTCTCTGCTTTAACTAAACAAAGCTTTATGAGTGTTGTGGAGAGAGTCAGTCCCGGGGCGGGGGGCGGGGGGGCACTCCTTGATTTATAGCCGAGCAGCGTGCCGTGTTCTGCTTTCCTTCTTTTCTTATTGTACAGACTAATCCCCACACACTCTGCTCCACATACAGAGGCAGTGCTTATAGTAGTTGTTGTTAACCGTATGGCTGCTGGGATACTGACTCTAGATGCAGGTGTTAAGTCAAAGATGCAAGGAATGGTCTTAGAAGGCAGTACTTTTAATGTACAATTACTTTCATTATTGATCAATCTGCCAATTTCTCAGAGCCAGGGGTGACGTCTTTAAATGTGGTTTGGTCTGACAAACACTTTAAAATCTAATGACATGACATACAATCATATATGGCAAAGACAAGTGTGTGTGTGTGTGTGTGTGTGTGTGTGTGTGTGTGTGTGTGTGTGTGTGTGTGTGTGTGTGTGTGTGTGTGTGTGTGTGTGTGTGTGTGTGTGTGTGTGTGTGTGTGTGTGTGTGTGTGTGTGTGTGTGTGTGTGTGTGTGTGTGTGTGTGTGTGTGTGTGTGTGTGTGTGTGTGTGTGTGTGTGTGTGTGTGTGTGTGTGTGTGTGTGTCAGCCTGGCTCCTGTGTTAATGCTTGTCATTTTTTTTTTTTTGTCATTATACGTTTCAATACACCTATTAGACAATGCTAAAGTCTTTGAGTGTTTAAACTTGCTTTGCAGACCTAAATGCTTCTTTCTGTCTTTGTTGAAGTGTTCATTTTCCCTCCAACTGTTAAATATTTATATTAATTTCCCCAAAACTGTACGAGTGAAACATTTCTTGGCCGGTTGGGCTCCTTTCTGATCAATGCCTCGGTCAGATTAAGAAGTGTGTGTGAGGTCAGCGGATGATGTCATTGTTAACGTCTTGTCAGCACCCTGGTATCTAAAAGGCACTCGTTGTCTGTCTGGAAGAAAGTGACGAGAGTTGTTTGTAGTGTTTATGTTGTCTGTGTACATTTTCATGCTTTTATGTGAAGTACAAATCTGTCAGTGTCTCCCCACATGAGTAACAAAGTAGCCCGGCCCAGTGTGTGTGTGTGTGTGTGTGTGCGTGCGTGCGTCAATAACCCTCTTTCACTGTAAATTACGCACATTTTGTTTCGACTTAAAGCCTAGTGTGAGTTCCCTGGAAAGTTGAAAAATGAAACAATTTTTCACTTTCATTTTGAAAGTACGATTCCAGGGAAATAGATATGCATCGGCAGATACAAACACAGAAATGCATTGATTATGATCTGACGCTTTACAGAACATCCCTGTATCTGTCTGTGCCTCCTTGATCAATTAGTTTGTGTCTGTCAGGTAAATCTCTGCCAGTTTCACAGAGCGTTGGCGGTTTCACTGATTCTTAGTTACCTTCCTGTGTTTGGTAGCAACCAGCGCTGCTATGGGTGTGTGAAAACACTGACACATATAAAGCCCTAGTGTGTTTCCCGAAGTGTGTTTTCATAGTTTCTTCAGGCAGTAGGATTACATCACCGTCTTCTTCTTCTTTATATGATTGTGTGCGTAGAGGAGTGGAGGTATTTATAGTCCTGTGCCCTCAGAGCAGAAACCTTGTGGATTAATAGTGGTGAAGATCACGCCCTAACTGGGGTCTGATTTAAAAACCGACGTGCTCCTGAACCCTTTGGGAATGGTGGCTTTGAACGTCAGGAGCAGGGAAGAAGATTCTCTCTCTATAACATAAATTGTTATTATATTCAAGCTAGAGATTTTTTACAAATCCAGCAAATCAATTCAAATAAAGAGTTGAGAGAATGACATTTATTTAGAAAAAGGAGGAAAGTAAAATGAAATGTTGTTGCCTCGTGAGAAGTTGCAAATCTGAGAGTCCCGGAAAATTAAAGAGGCCCTTTTATGCTTTTTGGGGTTTCCCTTTCCTGTAGTGTGTATAGGTTTCTGTGCATGTAAATGGTCTGCAAAGACTCAAATCCCCACCCCCTTCCTTCATTGGACTCCTTTGTTTACTTCTGTAATGGCGCATTTCCACTACACGGCCTCGCTCGGCCCTGCTCGGTATGGCTAGGCCTCGTTAGGACTGGCTCACTTTATGGCGCATTTCCATTACAGTTTAGGAACTGGGGCAGTATCTATAGTAACGCAGTGTAGGCGGAGCCGTGACGTGATCTTCAATGAGAACCCCAGAAAAACAACACAGCCGTTATCTGTTAGCACTCAGAGCTCACAGCTCCTCATATCTGTTCAGAAACTAGACAAAAGTTAAACAAGTACAAACCACAGACTGCCTGTGTCATGGTGAATACAGTCGCTGGTTTATTTATGTCTGTATAGGCCGTTGTTGTGAGTGTGGACGGTCGGAGCATATACTGCGTTAGCTTAGCCAATCTCCATTTAGAAAACACGCATTTTAAAAGGTTTTTTCGCCTGCCGTCTGTCTGCAGACTTGACAAAGCATTAATTCATGGTTTTTACTAACCGGTATCAGTATGTTGTTACTTCGGCATCATTTTGAAACGTGTATTACAATTAAATCACGGTCAAATATGTCCATCTTGTTGTAGTTGTAGCCCCCCTTGCCAGCGATGCTCTCTCTAGTTTAGCATACTCAGCCCGACTCAGCCTCGTTGTCTCTGGCCCTGGACCCACGATTTTATGAGGCCAGAAAAACTGTGAATTAGGACCCGCCGGCCGGTACTAGGCCAAGTGGAAACGCAACCAAAGACGGGCCGCTGACGTCACAGCTCTCTTAAACCGTGCTCCGCGCTGTAGTGGAAACGCGCCATTACAGTGACATCACTGTGTAACACTTGAGCTTATATTGGCTAGTGCTCCAACACATTGTACGTGATAGGCTAAGAGGCGGGGCATCTCTAAGCTGGTTGACCAATCACAACAGAGCCGGCCAGCTAACCGATCAGAGCAGACTGGGCTCTGGTTTCAGACAGAGGGTGAAAAGAGGTGCTGCAGCACAGACAGTATGAGACAAATAAAGAGCTTTTTGAACATTAAAGCATGGAGACATGTAGTAGAGACACTACATACTGATATACACCTGAACATCAGCAGGAGAGGACTCTTTAAAGTAGAGACACTACATACTGATATACACCTGAACATCAGCAGGAGAGGACCTCTTTAAAGTAGAGACACTACATACTGATATACACCTGAACATCAGCAGGAGAGGACTCTTTAAAGTAGAGACACTACATACTGATATACACCTGAACATCAGCAGGAGAGGACTCTTTAAAGTAGAGACACTACATACTGATATACACCTGAACATTCAGCAGGAGAGGACTCTTTAAAGTAGAGACACTACATACTGATATACACCTGAACATCAGCAGGAGAGGACTCTTTAAAGTAGAGACACTACATACTGATATACACCTGAACATCAGCAGGAGAGGACTCTTTAAAGTAGAGACACTACATACTGATATACACCTGAACATCAGCAGGAGAGAACTCTTTAAAGTAGAGACACTACATACTGATATACACCTGAACATCAGCAGGAGAGGACTCTTTAAAGTAGAGACACTACATACTGATATACACCTGAACATCAGCAGGAGAGGACTCTTTAAAGTAGAGACACTACATACTGATATACACCTGAACATTCAGCAGGAGAGGACTCTTTAAAGTAGAGACACTACATACTGATATACACCTGAACATCAGCAGGAGAGGACTCTTTAAAGTAGAGACACTATATACTGATATACACCTGAACATCAGCAGGAGAGGACTCTTTAAAGTAGAGACACTACATACTGATATACACCTGAACATCAGCTGGAGAGGACTCTTTAAAGTAGAGACACTATATACTGATATACAGCTGAACATCAGCAGGAGAGGACTCTTTAAAGTAGAGACACTACATACTGATATACACCTGAACATCAGCAGGAGAGGACTCTTTAAAGTAGAGACACTACATACTGATATACACCTGAACATCAGCAGGAGAGGACTCTTTAAAGTAGAGACACTACATTCTGATATACACCTGAACATCAGCAGGAGAGGACTCTTTAAAGTAGAGACACTACATACTGATATACACCTGAACATCAGCAGGAGAGGACTCTTTAAAGTAGAGACACTACATACTGATATACACCTGAACATCAGCAGGAGAGAACTCTTTAAAGTAGAGACACTACATACTGATATACACCTGAAAATGTGCATTATGTGTCCTCTTTAAATGTTTTCTGTTTCTGACCTCCATCAGCAGAGGGCAGCAGCTCCTCCACTGCCCTCTCCTGTTGTTTTAAATCAGTCAGCACTCTGCAGTGTTTCTTCCCCAAAGCTGTAATTACACTGCTCTGCTGCTGCCGATGTGGAGGTGAAGTTGAGCTCCGCCTCAGGACCCCGTCGCTCTCTGGCACGGCATAGGTTAGACAGCGGTGAAACTGCATTACTCATCCTGCTGCAGCACTTGAGACAGACAGGTTTGGGAGGAGTGTAAATCAGGCTGAGATCCAGCTGCAGCTCAGTGTGACTGTAGGCGGTGAGGCAGGCAGGCCGGGCCATGTTGTGTTTAGTTTTTATAGCTGCTGGGCCAGACATGCAGCTGATTCAGCCCGTCCTCCCCGTACAGGATGAGTAACAGCAGGGCTTCCCACAGTGTCTTCTCTCGGCACGCGAAGACTACACACAGACAGACAGTTCATGTTTTAATTGGGTCCTCTCTGACTCCTCAGTCTGCATAGTTTGTCGCTCTGCTGTCACTTGAAACCTTAATCCCAAATAATCAGAATCAGAATACCTTTATTAGTCCCACAGAGGGGACATTTACATTGTTACAGCAGAAAAGAGCCAAAGACAGCTTACTGTTACCTAAAGCATGCATACAAAAGTATTAAAGGTAAAACAAATTATAATTAAAAAAGGTTACACAATTTACAAAATACACATCCTGTAACAGTTCTGAGGATTTAGCAGCCAGGTATATATTGCACAGGTATTAACGGCATATATATATTGCACATATTGCACATAGTTGGTTGGTATTTAACAACTGTAAGTAATACACTAATAAGAATTCCTTTATTCGTCCCAAAGAGGACAAATGTACATTGTTACAGCAAGTAAAGAGATAGCTTAATATTAATTAAGGAGCATGCATAAAATATAAAATAAATAGAAAGGACACATCCAGTACCAGGAACAGTTGTGAGATAGCAGCCAGCAGGTGATAGTATTGAAGGTCAAAGTATATATTGAGTAACATATAGATTCTTGTTACAGTAATGGATGGACTCACTAAGAAGTAGCAGCCAGTAGAAGTTTGAATACAAGCGAGGAACATATTGCACACAAAGGTTGTTCTGATACTGAAGTTAATGGGTAAGGGTCCAGTTGGTCTGCAGCAGATGAGCCCTCCGTCAACAAAAGAGAGAATGAGGCGTCAACATCAATAGGCGTCAATCAGTATCTGTGTTTTGTCTCACACACACACACACACACACACACACACACACACACACACACACACACACACACACACAAGGCACCAGCATGAAGCCTCTGTCTTGTTTCACACCTCTGTGTTGACCCAGGAGGGAGATGGAGAACCATGAACAGGCTGGTCCATCTGCTCAGAACACACACACACACACACACACACACACACACACACACACACACGTTGTGACACCCTGGTTTGCAGCACGTCCACACATTAGCTGCTCCATCAGGCCTAACACCTTAACTTTTTTTTCTGTGCATTTGTGCAGCAGCTGTGTAGAGTCTGTGGGTTCAGGTGTGGTTCTCCCGCAGCCATGTGTGCATCCGCCTGTCTGGGTGAATCTCTCCTGATGGTGCACACACATGAATGAAAAGGAGACAACCGTTTGATTATCAGCTAAAAGACACTTCAATGTCTTTAATGAGGCTACGTCCACACCAATATGTTTAAAAATAAATATTGTTTGTTGAGAAGAATGTGACGAATAAAGGAAGAAATTATTTGTTTCATAGATCCAGTGGTGTTTAGTAACTAAGTACATTTACTAAGGTACTACTTTATTGAGTATCTGCTTTGTACTTCTACTCTACTTCAATTCAGAGGTAAATGGTGTACTTCTACTCCACTACATGTATTTAATACCTTTAGTTACTTTACAGATGTGGATGAATGATGTGAAATATAATCAAGTGTTAAATCAGACTTTAGTTCCACCTGGAGTAAATCCACAAGCTACCCTGCAGTATACAAAGTCATTCAAACTAGCTGCACTTTACCAGCTTTGAGAACACTTTCATGATCAATCATTATAAAACATATCATATATATTATTCTGAAATGGACCAATCTGCACAATGACTACTTTTACTGTCGCTACTTTCACTATATTTTGATGATAATACTTTTCTACTTTTACTTGAGGAACATTTTGAATGCAGGACTTTTAGTGTAACAGAGTATTCCTACACTCTGGTACTTCTACTTTGACTCAAGTACAATATCTGAGTACTTCTACTTTTACTCAAGTACAAGATCTGAGTACTTCTCCCACCACTGCATAGGTCCTCGGTCTCTGTTTGTCAAGAATCGACGCTAGGCATAAACCCAGCAGAACTAACATGTTTTCAAACTCCAACCCTGAAACTGGCCAACATGTTGTCCTTTCCCCCACAATATGAAACCAATCAACATACTGGCTGTGGTTTCCCCCCTCCCAGTGGAATTGAATATATAGGTTTTAGTTCAAACATCTGCCTGAGTGTGTCACATGCCCCCCACCATTGATATTCTAATTGATCACCTCCCCCAGCTGATCAGCCTGATAACGGCTCTGTTTGAAGCAAAGGGCACAGAGCATTTCCACTCACAGCTGAAACTGCTTTGATTATTATTTCACAAAAAAACGGACAAGTAATAACGACTTCGTAGTTTTATTAGTATATTAAACAAGTAGTGGTTTTAATATATGATACGAGACCTGACATGAGATAAGACGACATAATCCCTCTTTTGTGTTTGGGATGCAAAGGTGATTTGACTTGTAGATCATCATGACTGTAATACTCATGATCACAGTAAAGAGGGGACATAATAAGAATTGATAAGTAACAACCATAACCATTTCTGCAAGCTATAGAATATAATAAATATGCAGTGATGTCAGAGATTTAAAAACTGTGGAAAGCAGGGTTGACGAGATAAAATGCCATTTTAATTAAATAAAAATGCATTAAAACATCAATAAAGAAACATCTTTTAATTGTTTAGGCTGTAATGGTAATCAAAAAGTATTTCCACATAAGTTGAACTGTTGAATAATTACTATTTAATATTGTTTGCATTGATAGTAAAGCTAGTTCTTTAAAAGCAGCATCTTTTAACACCTATTTTATATTTTTTACAACACTTTAAAACCCAAATGTGAGGACAATTTCATCTTTTTACCTCTCGAATATAAAAAATCAGAATGCAAGCCAAATATTTCTCAATTTCCACATAAGTTGAACGGTTGAAAAAGTTCTATTTTATATTTTTTGCATTGATATTAAAGCTAGTTCTTTAAAAGCAGCATATTTTCACACCTATTTTATATTTTTTACAACACTTTAAAACCCAAATGTGAGGACAGGTCCATCTTTATTCCCCTCAAATATTAAAAATATGAATGCAAGTCATACATTTCTCAGGTTTCACTGCACCCAGTTCCAGGAGTTTCAGTATTTTTCCAACCCTTATCTGAGTTGTTTTGTGTCAACTTCATTTATAGAAAGCTTTCCTCGTGATCTTAGAAATTCTCACTACTGTTTGAGTCGTTAGTGGACGGATCAACAGAGCCTGCGGGCAGCTCCCCCCCCCCCCTCCTCTGCTTCTACATAAACCCGATCCCACATCAAATCCAGCCATGAAGCTTGCTCCTCCCTGTCTGAACTCTCAGTATAAAGCCCTCCCTCTCCTAGTCCACCTCAGAACAAAGTTTAGAAACGGTGTGAGTGAGCTTAGCCCTGACTGAGGGAAGCAGAAACCTCACATGGAGAAGGTTTATTTATTTATTTAACTCACCGTCTCCTTTTTCCTCTCGGATGTGGATTACTTGAAGCTGACTCGTCAAAGGATTAAAAAAAGGATATTGTGTTTTTTATTGAAAGCTATGGTGGCTTACGATGAACTGGGTAGCTTGGTGCCTATCAAACGGACTCTGCAAGTGATAGACTACCAGAACCAAGCCAGCAAAGACTCAGAGGTGAGGAGCACAAATGCACAATTGTGATAATATTTCTACTTTTAAGATGTTTTAACACGGATGTCCTTTAAATGGAGCCATGCTCTTGTGTCAGATTGCGAGTGAATCAGCGCCTATCCCTGTTTTTATCTCACCTAGTCACACATTGTGTTTGTTCATGTGTGTGTGTTCTTCTAAGGTGAACTTTGTGCCTAGGCTGAGGTTTGAGATACTAAAGTTAATCATTGAGTTTCACCGCACCTACGAAAAGGTTAACAAGTCGATTGACCTCTCTTTAGGGTTGTGTATTCCCTGTCTTCTTCTTAAATATGCATCCCAGCAGAGGTGGGATATGGACGCAAACAGTGAAGCAGCAGGGGGTAAACTCCCAGTCAGCAACCATGTCTACAATTACTTTGCTTCTTTTGACCTCTGACATTAGAAAAAGCAATTTATCTGTCATGCAAATGCAGCCTGAAAGCATTCCTTAAGCTGCAGAAACAGGTGTGGAAACCAAGGTGTGCTACTTAAAAAAAAAAGTAGCATTGCAAAGTGCATTGTTCCCTTTTGGATTTCAGGAAGATGTGCTTTCATTGACAGTAAACCACTTGATAAAAGAGAAGTCAATTCAAGAAGTGAGTCCTGTTCTTCAATGAACTGCACAAATGATTCACTCTGAGTTTCCACATTGTGCTGACTTGCTGATGACCTCGACTCATTCGTTTGCGGTGTGACTGTTCTGGTCTCCTATCGGCTGTTATCCCAGGGTCACATCTGGCATATTTGCTCACCAAAGTGACATCAAAGGGAGAGCACAGGAAGCACTTTTGGGGAAAACTCCTGACATTTAAAGGGTTGTAATCTTGGGTTAGAAGTTGAAAAGAGTGCACCACACATGGACAGTACGTTTGTCTGGAAAGTGGTTCCTCTGATAATCAAAAGCAGCAGCTCCAACCCCGGATCTGTCTGGTTCCTCTGATAATCAAAAGCAGCAGCTCCAACCCCGGATCTGTCTGGTTTCCTGAAGTGATCCAGACTCGGCGTAACTTTTTGGACAAACTGCCAGGAATAGCAACTTTCACTGTCCGTCTGCACTGCTTCACTTCACTGCAGATAAACAGAGACTGGGACTAGTGGTCTTTTGTTATTCTGGGGCCAGTTCACAAAGCACTACTGACATTCAGGACCTGCAACACTTTTTTTTCTTTTTACAATACTTTCTTTTGTCTACTGAGATTTAAAGGTCCCAAGTCAAAACCCTGTCCCTGCACGTGGTACAGAGTCAAAGCTGTTAAAAATGTGGCGTCTCTTTTTCCTGGCCCCTGCCACTAGAGGGCTTTTGTAAAAATCCTCAAAGCTTTCTGTCTGCAAGCTGAGACGGCATGGCCGCCGCAAACCAGACGGAGTGGATCTGTTTCCCAGCTGTGTCCGCAGCCTAAAGCCTTCAATGGCTGCTCTGTTTCCCAGATTCGCTGAGCCAAGGCAAAACCCCATTTGGCCTGAGTCAGGAGAAAACATATTGGGCCTTTTTAGTGGTGCGGTGTTCATTTCAGAGCCTTCATTAGTGTGAAGATCTGGATTGCAGGGAGTGTAATCTCCAGAAATGCTAATTATGGCTGTGGCTGTCTCGTGGGTTTTTTTTTTTTTTTTTTTTTTTTAAGAGGCTCTGAAATCATTACCTCAGATCTTCAGCTCTTTCATTTCTGTGTCTGTTGTTGTTGGAGCGAGGCCAAGCACTTCTCTTCTTTCTGACAACCTCAGGGCTGGGTGAGAGAAGGAGAGAGAGAGAGAGGGGGGGGGTCACCTGGCCCAGGTGTAGTGCTGCTCTCACGCGAGGCCTTTTTAGAGAGCCTGTCTGAACCCGCAGCCGTTAAAAGTGCCGTGAACGCTGTGTAAACACTTAAAAAAAGGGCCCACATTCACCCTGTTTATGACTGCTGTGGGGGTCTTTTTTACTCTTTACACACTGTCCCTACTGCTTTTAAAGAGCTGGAGCAATAAGGAAGCATACTTTTTAAGAGCAATCTAAAGACCCCCCCCCCCCCTGTTTAATTTGGCTTTATTAAATGTTAAATATATATTCAGACCGATAAACAGGTTGTTAACAAAAAGGGAAGCATTGATCACACACTGTTTGAGTTAAGGAACAAATTGACCCTCAGGGGAGTTGTAGCTGTTGTCAGGTCAGTAGCAGAGTGTGTGTGTGTGGGGGGGGCGGGTGTTGAACAGCTGAGAGAAGGGTCTCCTGCATTCCTTGAATTCCTCCTTCCCCTCCGTATCAGAGTCAGAAAGGCTCTTTGTGCTCGGTGTCTCTCACATGATGGAGCCAACAGCTGCTGGATCTGCTTCTCACTTTTTCTGTCCGTCCGCCAGTCTGTCTGCCGCTGCTCGACCTCGGCTCAGGCTTCTCTTGTTTCCTCGCCCCAAAGAGAAGTCAATAATGAGGATTTATGGCTTGACTGGTGTGTTTTATCTCAAGGAAGTCACAAGGGAGCGTCTGGACTCACTGCTTAGGTCTGAAAATGGCATCACTGATCGATTCGTTCAGGGTTGTTGCGTGCAGAATGAACATTTCCGACTTTTCAAACTCATAGGAGCTTTATTGGCGTGACCATATCAAAACAGAACAGTAAAGATACATGTGGCACAACAGCAAAAAAAAAACGTTTCTTAGACATGGAGATATGATGGAATAGCCTGACTAATCTGATTTTCTCTTTGTTTTTGCAGGAACCCAGCACAAAGCGTGTCCGTCCTCTCGGCAGGGTGACGTCGCTAGCCAATCTCATCTCTCCGGTGAAAACTGGGGCCGTCCGGCGCTTCGGCCAAACCATCCAGGTAAGCTCCCGTTACATCTCGTAGAAAAAGGGAGCTCCTTGGGGCAACTAAACAACCGTGGCTTCGAATTGCAACATGTCTGACTTCTGGGGCTTCCTCTTTCCGTTCTTCAGGCCTCTTTTCGGGGCGATGGCAAGTCGCCGGGCGTTCCCCAGAAGCCTTGCAGCAAGGCAGCGGCCCCAACACCGCCCAAAAGGAGGAACAGCATGCTGTGGTCGGAGACTCTCGACGTCCACCAGAAGGGAACTTTCTCCACCAAAGAAATCAAGCGGCAAGAGGTGAGAATCAGCACCGAGACATGAACTGTTGAGGATTAATAGGAAGTCAGAAATCCAGACAGTGGTGAACCCTCCTGTCTAGCAGACGAGCTTCACATATCCCTGCAGTATTTGTGTCAAACAGTCTAAATGGGGCTAAAAAAGCCTTCCTGTGCTCATTTCCCAGTCTGTGCGCGGTTCACATTCACCTGAGAAGCTAACAAACTAGCGCCTACACACCCACTTGTCCTGCATATGTCAGACATCTTAGCCAACTGTCAGAAACAATACACTTAGTATAGCTTTTAAAGAGTAAGAAGGAGAGGGAGAGACTTCAAATTGACCTCATTCATTGGCAGCAGTGCAGTTAATCAGTTTAATCAGTTGCTGTAACGTAATGACATCTTGATTTATGTGTTTTGCTTAAAAACTATCTTTTTGTGCTCCTTCCTCAGGCCATATTTGAGCTGTCTCGCGGAGAACAGGACCTGATCGAGGACCTCCAGCTCGCACGCAAGGTTTGTTCATTAACATCGCAGAGAGAGTACACATTACACAAACAGATTAAATCAAAGCCTGGCAGAAGCCATGCCAGCAGCTATTAAAAGACGACGACTTGTTATTCTGTCTTTTCTCTTGTACTGCTCTTCACAAGCTATTATTAGCCTTTTTGGGATGTTTGTATTTGACGTTTTGGCTCTCCTCTCGTACACAGGCGTACCACGACCCGATGCTGAAGCTCTCCATTATGTCGGAGGAGGAGCTCAATCATATTTTCGGAAACCTGGACGCTTACATCCCTCTGCATGAAGATCTCCTTGTGCTCCTGTCAAAAGCCACAAAGAAGGATGGGACTGTGGGACAGATCGGACAGATGTAGTAGACTGGGTAAGATTTCTATCAAAAACAATTAACGTGACCCTTTATGAACACACAGTTAGAAATACACTACATTTATACAATATTGTACATTCACATAGACAGTACCGACAATATATAATTCTTTGTTACAAAACGCACCTTTTCTTTGTATCCTAATTACGTAAACCTGTTACTTGTCGATTGCCTGGTTTCCAGTGAGAAAGACAGCCTTATTAAGTGTTTCATCTCCCCTCCAGCTGCCAAGGCTAAACGCCTACAAAGACTACTGCAGTAACCAGCTGGCCGCCAAGGCGCTTCTGGACCAGAAGAAGCAGGACCGACGGGTTCAGGACTTCCTGCAGCGCTGCCTCGAGTCGCCTTTCAGCAGGAAACTAGACCTGTGGAGCTTCCTGGACATCCCTCGCTCCCGCCTGGTCAAATACCCCCTCCTGCTTAAAGAAATCCTGAGACACACTCCAGCAGAACATCCAGACGCTGCCAGCCTGGAGGAAGCGGTAAGTCAAACACAAGTTAAACAATAATGAAAACAACCTGTTTTCACTTGAAATAAGTACAAAAATCGGAAGTGAAAATTAGCTTGGTAAGATTTCTTGAAATAAGAAGGGATATTTAGATAAATCAGATATTGTAATTAGCTGGGAGAACTAATTTTGAACTATATTTGACAAGAATCAGGAAATGTTGTTACAATGGAAGCCGCAAATGCTCAAAGGTTTTCAGTTTTCTGATGTTAGTTGGTGATTTTCGAATAAATATGTAAATAAATATGTGTTTCATCTGAGATACAACTCAAAATAAGATTTTTTTTACTTAACAAGATGATGCATTGTCTAAAAACAAGACCCGATATCTCACTGCAGTGTTACTTCTGAAGTTATTGTGTCTTATATCCGGTGTACAGACATATTCTGACTAGATATTAGACAAATATACTTGGCAAGATTTCGAGTTTTTGTAGTGTAGGAGACAGATTTGTTTAATTCAGGTCGTTTACATTATATTTACATCTGTTAAGAAAAGACGGACCCTTTATTGATCCCCGCAGAAACAGAATAAGACAGAAACACAGATGGTTGATAGTAGAAACTAATATTTTGACTCCTTGTGTTTTGCAGATCACCATCATGCAAGGTGTGCTTTCCGACATCAACATGAAGAAGGGAGAGTCAGAGTGCAAGTATTACATCGACAAGTTGGAGTATCTGGACGACCGGCAGAAAGACCCTCTCATCGAAGAGTGCAAGAGCCTGCTGTGTCACGGAGAGCTGAGAAACAAGAGCGGCACGGTAAGAAAAACACACATCTTCAATTATCAAGAACATTACATCCCATATAAGGCATTTAGACTGTAACTGCTCCTAGGATTAACCATATTAACTTTGATCACAGCTTCCAGAAATCTTAGTAAATGGTTACGTAAAATATCCGATTTTAATTTCTCCAAACATTATTTTAGACCTTTTTTGAAAGTTTTACATTTTTATATTCTAAAATCTATTGTAGTATTTTGTTAGGTATCATAAAGCAGCAGCTTTAACCTTTTGGGTGAAGTTAATTGAAGATTTGAGCATGTTAATTAGGCATAAAGGAGAATCGTCCCTGAAACTGATGAGATGCGAGATCACACTTTCCAGAAATCGAAGTAAATGGTAACGCAAAATATCCTGATTTTAATTCCCCCTTGTTTTTTTGTTTTCCTTCCAGAAGCTGCACGTGTTCCTGTTCACCGAGCTGCTGGTTATGACCCGACCCGTCACCAGGAACGAACGCCAGTGTTTCCAGGTTTACCGTCAGCCACTCCCGGTGCACGATCTGGTTCTGGAGGACCTGCAGGACGGAGATGTGAGGATGGGCGGATCCTTCAGAGGCGCTTTCAGCAACGCAGACAAAGGTGAGGCTCGGATTCATTCAAGGTTTCAAGGCTTTTATTGTCATTTGTACATAGCTACAGTGTAGATATGGCAATGAAAAACTTAGGTCACAAGCTCCTCCAACAGTGCAACACAATAAAACAGATAAAATAGTTAAAAGTGTAAGTAAATATAAATAAAAATGCCGGGCAGTTAGTGGGTAAAGACTTGGGTTTTGTCAATTATAGCAGTTAGCTAACTCCATTTTTTTTCTTTTTTCTCCTCAGCTAAGAACATTTTCCGAGTGCGATCCCCAGACCCGAGCCAGGCGCAGTCGCACACGCTGCAAGTCAACGACATTTTCCACAAGCAGCAGTGGTTGAATTGCCTCCGCAGTGCTATCTCCGTCCACCGGCCGCTCGGCGAGCCCTCGACGCCGTCACCGCCTGCGAACGTCGCCCGTTTGAAGCGCCGTCCTTCCTCAGTGTCGGCCATCGTACACATGGAGGAAGTGAACGAGAACTGCCCTCAGCGGACGACTCAATCCGCCCCCTGCTCGCCTAGCAACAGCACAAACCCCAGTCCCACGACGACGTCCCCTTCCTCACGATCGTCGTTGTCATCTTTGTCGACGACATCATCAACCTCGCCTCTTTCCTTAATATCCACAACGAACAAATCAAAAAAGGACAAGAAGTCTCTCTGTTCTTTAGGGAAGAGAAAAGAGACTATGGTGTGAATCGAGGAGATAAAGAAAGGACTCCTTGGTGGACATTTTGTTCTTTTTGTATGTTAAAAGACAACGTGGAGAAGTGTGGGACTTGTATTTATGTGTTATGTGTGCGTATTATTATTATTATTACAACAGTGTTCTGTGTTACTGTCCTCTTCGGCAGCTATTTACTTTACCCCTCCATCCAAGTGCATCCAAGTATTGTGGAGAGGTGCACAGCTTCCACCAGTTTAAAAAAAAAAAGGGAAGCAAACACACACATTTCACACATGTATCTGTGTGTGTCTTGAGTGTGTTGATTTCTTGAAGATAGAGGTGGTGCATTCAATCTTGTTTACTATTAATTTGATATTTAAACATTATTTTAGACCTTTTCGGGGGGGCTAATGAAAGTTTTACAATTTTATATTCTAAAATCTATTGTAGTATTTTTTTAGGTATCATAAAACAGCACTGTTTTAGCTTTTTAGGTGAAGTTAATTGAAGATTTGAGAATGTTAATTAGGCGTCCCTGAAAATGATGAGATGTACTACACAAAGATATACAAATTATCTGTTCAATTCTGATTTTAGATTAATCAGAAGACATGTCTTATTTTTATACATTCCTTTAATGACAGATGTTAAAAACCTGGACACTTATTTTTATTTTTATGCATATACGGCCATCAGAGGCATTTATTTAAATCCAGAGACAGATTCAGTCTCTGTTTGAACAAATATCACAATGAAAAATAGTGGTAGCAAATCATCTTTATGTCAAATCATGTCGGGAAGAGATGAGGAGTTTTGTTTTGAAACAAAATTTTGAACTGAGCCATGTTGGTTTTCAAAAAGCTGACTTTTCAAAATGAAACAGATCACTTTTGAGTGTACAGTAGCAATTTGCATGGAGATTTATTGTGAACACTACAGTAGCAGGATGTATTTACCTGTCCTAGGAAATGGACAGATTATAAGTAAAAGACTGGTTAGAAATGGAAATAAGAAAAGGTTGTTGAAGGCTGAAGAGAAAAGAGAACAGATGGAGAAAAGAAGACTGAAATAGATGGACAGGGCAAGATATTAACTGTGAAGTTGATGTGATATCTTGCTCAGAAGGATAAAAGGTGGTTAAAATACCACGAGTGAAGTTGGAAAAAAGTATGTAGGGGAAGGAGGAGAAAAGAGAAGGTTTTTGGATATGTGCATAATATGAGAAGAAGAGAAAAAGTAAAAGAAAAGGGCAACTCGCTTTGCTACGAACTGTATGTATTTAAAGAACAATAAAGATCTGTGTAAGATTTGCAACTGAACTTCTGGTGTCATGTCTTTATGTTTTTACCTCATTTACTGATTTAAAAAGGTGATTTTTTTCACATGAACATTGAAACTAGTCTGACGTCTTGACCTAAAGCTTGAGCAATTAGCAATTTAGCAGCTTAGTTTTGGATTAGCTCATAAACTAGCTCTTTCCCTGTTAATGGTCGTTAGCATGAAAACTGGCAGCTATTTGTTTTAGCTTAAATTAAATTGACAGGCTCAGTTTTAATGCCTAACTAAATGAAGAGATACCTGAAACTCTCAGCCAGAAAGCAAATAAGTGTTTATGTGTTTGCCTCATTTACTGATTTAAAAAAGGTGATTTCTTTTCACATGAACATTGAAACTAGTCTGACGTCTTGAGCTAAATCCTGAGCCATTAGCGGTTTAGCTTAGCTTAGCAAAACGACTGAGCAGAGAGAACTTGCTTAGTCTAAAAGTAACAAATCATGTTCATACTGTACCAGCACGTGTAAAGCTCACTAATCTACATGTATTATGTCATTTGTTTACTAAGTTTAAAGACAAGTAGTGGATTTACCTGGAGTCATTGCTTGTTTATCCTTTTAAGTTTTGGATTAGCTCGTAAACTAGCTCTTTCCCTGCTAATGGTCGTTAGCATGAAAACTGGCAGCCATTTGTTTTAGCTTAAATTAAATTGACAGGCTCAGTTTTAATGCCTAAATGAAGAGATACCTGAAACTCTCAGCCAGAAAGCAAATAAGTGTTAATGTTTTTGCCTCAATTACTGATTTAAAAAAGGTAATTTATTTTCACATGAACATTGAAA
The DNA here is from genome assembly GCF_902827165.1 of Trematomus bernacchii. Taxonomy (NCBI): domain Eukaryota; kingdom Metazoa; phylum Chordata; class Actinopteri; order Perciformes; family Nototheniidae; genus Trematomus; species Trematomus bernacchii. Next base: position 19,041 of record NW_022987522.1, on the reverse strand, counting down.
GTCTGACGTCTTGAGCTAAATCCTGAGCCATTAGCTGTTTAGCTTAGCAAAATGAATGAGCAGAGAGAACTTGCTTTGTCTAAAAGTAACTAATGTACATACTAGCACCTGTAAAGCTCACTAATCTACAGGTATTATGTCATTTGTTTACTAACGTTTAAAGACAAGTAGTGGATCGTCTCTGCTTGTTAATACTTTTAAGTTTTGGATTAGCTCGTAAGCTAGCTGTTTCCCTGCTTTCGGTCATTAGCATGAAAACTGGCATTAATTAATTTAAACTCAAATTAAATTAATAGGCTCACGGTTTTTCATGCTAAACTAAATTAAGAGTTACCTGACAGTCTCAGCCAGAAAGCAAATAAGTGTTTCCCAAAATGTTCCTAAAAAGGAGATAGCCTACCCCTTGATTTATGACCGTAACTAAACAGTTGGTGCCAAGAGAAACATTTCCAGAACAGGATTTTGTTTCTCAAACTGTTCAACCTATTTGCATATAGAGAGTCTTTATTAAAAGAAAAGCTCCACTTTGTCAGGTCTGTGATTTTCATTTGGATGACCTGACAAACGGTCCAAAAGAGCCTCTTAAATGTTTGAGTTATTATGAATACAGATTGAAGGATTTAAAAACGGGAATGTAATGTGTAGCTGTGATGATTAAAGCAGGCCTTAGTAAAGTGATCACTTGAAAGAAAGTAAAGTCAGACAGCTTCATTTTAGCCATCACTGTGCTTTTGAAGTGTGTTCGAACTAGGCAGATTTCCATCCCTTTTATTTTGTCTCTTGGCAGTAAAAGGGTCTCGAGACTGCCTCAGTTATCATTCTCCAAACATTTGCTCATGCTCTCCCCACACTCATTTACTTTAATGGAAGTTGAACATGTACCAGTAATATTGTAGGTGAAGTGGGAGCTGCTGAGTTCCTCGGCAGCAAAGCAGCTCCACAACATATTTTCTTTAATTTATCATAATGAAGTTAATGTGTATTGCACAATGTGATGGATGCAGGATAATGACTTCATCATTTCCAACATATCAAGTCTTTCAAGTATTAAAATGCTGGCTATTTAAGGATAATTTCATCAGTTTATTTTACAAATAAGGCGTAATCTTTCTTGTGTTATCCCTCATTTGTTATCAATTATGGAGAAACTGTACTCATCAACGTATGATGGATACACAACATTTTACACTATGTAATTTATTTAGATATTTATCGACATACTATACTATGTCGTCTTTTTTATTTTATTTTCGACATACTATACTATGTCGTTTTGTTTCATATTTTTCGTGTCCTATGTGTTTTTGGGGGAATTTTTCCAACATAATATACTTTTTTGTTTCTTATGTAAAATACTACAGCATGACGCTCTCCAGAAACGTCCCTCTCAGCAGTTCATCGATTGAAGATCTTTGGGAGGGATTACTGACGGACACAGACAGCTGAGCCTCCTGTCAGTGATCCGTCAACAACACATCCTTTGACACCCATTTGTCTCCCACCACCAAAACTAAAATCTCCAAAAACAAACCCTGACAGCTTCAGTGTATGACCTGCCCTCGAGTCATTATGAAGCATCAGATAAAGGAAGCAGAAACTTCCCTTACTGATCTGACACTTTTACCTTAACCATAATGTGGAAGTGACCTAATTCTGGGCACTTGCCAATGTGACAATGAGCTGAGGTGGCAGGATTCACTTTTGTTCATTTTAAGGAATAAAGTATATTTCTCAAGTATGCTGTGTTCATTGCTTTGGATTTTCCAAATGACAAATCAACACCAAATTGAGGTCAGCATTTGTCATGAAGGCCAAACTGTTTTATTTCAGTCTCTCAGTCGGTCATGTGACTCCTTTGGGCCAAAAAAGACGTTCCCACACACTTCAACTTGAAAAGAGACGTTTGTAAATCAGCAGATTGTTTAAAGTAAATCAGATACCTAGTGTGAGCACTTGAACAGCCTTTTTAAATCATTAGGTCCTTGGAAAAGGTAGAAATAGCCAAATCCAGAGTTATTTTTTAAAGGAAACCCTTGTCTTCTTGCTCTATGGATGCAGAAGATTAACGTCTTCATGTTTAATCAATTATGCAAGATAGACCTAAGCATGTGTTGTACCCTTAAAAAGGGAAATAGTGAGTGACACATGTAGTTCATTTTATCTGGAAAACAGTTATTTTATTTGACTGATAACGACATAAATATCTTGTGATCTCGAGAAAACTCATGAACTTCTTATGGTAAAAGGTGGTTTGAAAATGCTTAAAGTATCGATGTGCAGGGATTTTATAGTTTAATTCTTTCAATCATTTTATAGTCATTTCGGTGGGGCAAAGGCCAGTTAAAACTGCCTTGCCAGAGAAGGCTATTACAGACTGAGTGGGTGACATACAAGGACTATTGTAAAATAGATGGTCGGTAAAGCTGGAGAAAAGCAACCTCTGCAACATATTTAAATGAGCACAACTACACACAACCACTTGTTGTCGAGGCTCTGTTGGACACGTGGGCAATGAATTAATTCACTCATGGCTCATGAATGATAAAAAGGCCACACATCCCCACACAAAGTGGAGATAATATAAAGAGGGATTGTCTATGAAGACAAGAGCTAGCTTACTTTGTTTGCAATTGTACTGTGCAATAGGCACTTTAATGTGAAATTATACATTTAAAAAAAGCCCCAACATGTCATTTTTACAAGGTTTCAATACCTTTTCTGTTTCTGATTACAAGATGTGTTGCTTCTCTTTATCTTCTAAGGTTTCTGTTTCACTTAAGCATCCTTTTCTTAATCAGTCAGATGCTAGGAGGCACTGGAAACTCCCTGGATATGAAACTTAAGGATCAGTTTACCAAATTAACACCCACTAACAAAACAAACTCAACATGAAATCTGACCAGCGATAGCGCTCGGGGGCATCTTCAGAAGACTGGAGGTCAAACAGGTTCACAGCACTCCTCCATCAAAACCTGGACTCCATGTTTATGTCAAAATACACTCGGCTGTGCTCGTCCTGACAGATCGGCAACTTGTTCAGTCATCACTCACACACCGTCGAAAGGAGCTGTCAGCTCAATGTGCTTTACTCTCTGACAAATATCACTTTGTCTCGTGGATTTCCTTTTGCCTCAGGGGACGACATGTGAGTGTGGGAAAGAGGCTCACTAACATAGTTTCTAAATGAGGATTTTCTCTCTGAGATGTTTTACACGAAACAAAAGCATGGTTTTTATCTCATAACCCGCAGTGTTGTGAATAATTGTAACATGTTTTTCAATAGGGCCTCACAGGAGAAGTTATGTTAGCAGTATTTCTGTATAAGTAACTTAACTGCATCACAATGACTTCACCTTTGCTACTATACAATGCGAATATGATGTTTTCCCCTGAGGCTAACGAGTGAAAAAAGCTCCACATCAAACCAAAGAAGACAAACATCAGCTAACCTATAGCCTTTGTGTGCAATGTGCCTATTCCAGTTAAAGGCAACTGGAAACAAGTATGTGTGATGTTCAGTAAAATAGCATCCTCCAAGATATTGCTTTCTGTGTCAGCCTTTCTTTCATTTCCTCTTAAAGAGGCGCAGGGCTTTGTGGGCATAAACACTGACCTCTAACTCTGAGCTAACTGGAGTTTTGCTTGGATGCCAGTAATGCCAACGTTTTCCCAAGTCTTTGTGAGTGAGTAATCTCTCTTTATGTTATGATGTTGGCTAAGTAAAGCGCTTCAGAAAGCATCACTGCCAAGAGTTGTATAATAACTCCCAAACAAAGGGTAATATAGCACCTTAAAACCTGCTGTGAGAGCAGTTACATCTGGAAGGAATGCTTTCATTTGATTTCTCTTCAACAGGAATCTGCTCCACATTCACTCACAGATTAAGTCTAAAATAGTGACCTGGCATCCTCTGTGCTTGCCTCACCACACTGACTCACTCCTTCAGGTATTAAATACTCTTCGGGTGAGCGCTTTGTTTTAAAATCTGTCACCGGATTGTTTACTGTTCTCTTAAAAGAGATTAGCGGAGCAAACCAAGCTCTCTGGTCCAGATGAAACCAGAGAACCTCAGATTATCTCAGATTGGACTGAGAGTGTGTTACTCTGCTTTCTGACTGCACCACAACCCATAAAAGGTCCTGCAATTTTTCCGAGTCTGCATCAGGAGCCACACTTCATTTCCCATGTGAGACGACTTCCTGGCTCCGTGCTTTGGTATAGTTTGATATCAATAAATATTCTCCTGTGGGAATTAAAGCAGCAACATTCCCAGGTAATAGCTTTGGTTATGAAACTCTTCCATGCAACGCCATTACAGGAGACCAATTTCCTTGGAAATAGTTGGACCCTTTACCATTAAGTACAGGGATACCATTATACCTTTAATATTCAGATAGCGTGATCACTCTCAATGTAATTAGAGGTTACCGTTTACAGCATGTTGGCAGGACCTGCATCCTGACTCACCGAGGTGAGAACAGACATTTACCTCACCGAGATATTATGTCAGAACATGCGTGTGTCTGTGTTCATACTTCATATAAAAGCAGGATTTGCAAAGTGATTTGTGAGTGTTTTGAGTGGCATCAGCATATTATACTTAAACATTGTTTTGGCAAGAAGCGCTTATCTGATACAAATCTTTCTCATTGTGCCGAAGTTTACAGTACTATAGGACTGTAATGAATTGGCTTCACTTTGTAAATCTTTTATGATTTCATTGTTTGATACCAATTTATTTTATTCATTTTAGTTTCCTTTGTGCAGATTCCAAACATAACATGAGCTTATAAGGGTTTACATTCAGGTTTTAGGCTTTTAGATGACGTTACGTACTCCGAATGTGGCTGTATAATAAGTTTAAATTGTGAAATCACTGATATAAATAAAAAAGGACAGAGTTTTTAATCATATTGCATCGAAACAAGGCCTCTAAAGCAGTTGAGAAGACTGTAAAGACCTAAAACATAAGTGAAAAAGTTGAGGAAAGCCGAAAAAGAGGTTTATATCAGGAGTCAGACAGAAGGGGATCCAGTGTTTAAAATCTACCATCTGTCACGCTTTTTAAAAACACAATTCCACAGTCAAAACATACAGAGGAACAAGTGGAAAAGCTGGAGTTGAATTAACAGATGCATGCGTGATATCGAGTCTCAAGACCACACAGATCTGTGTCTGAACGACAGGAGGAGATCTGGAAGATTGTTTCCCCCCAGAGGCATTTCCTCCAAGCTGTGTGGTCCCCCCTCCCAAGAAAAGACTAAGATCTATAATCAAAACAGAGGCTGATTATCATAATTACGAGAGACGTTCAGCACTGATCCCTCTGCCTGATCTCGCCCCACTGTGTGTTGTCCAAACTGGTGTTAGAAGTTCACGGAGAGAGGACGGAGAGTAAACTTGAGACAGAGGGATTGGTGTCAAGTGAAATCCTGCCCTCCAGGTTTCATGTTGCCTTTGTTACTTCAACACCTGCAGTCCTGTATCCTCTTCTTCCTCCTAACTCCAGAGGATTCATGCAGGGCTGAAAGGTCAGAGTGCAGAGGATGTAATAGCGAACTACTGAAATGTCTTTAAGCCATACTAACATGTTAATCAAACATAGTATAGTGTGTCGAAATATGAGAAAAAAGGAAGAACACAAGTCAAAACAAACAACCCGAGGAATGACTTTTAAGTAGTTAATAATAGTCCCATAGTCAGACAAATAAGCCACTTGGTATAGTTGTATTCTCATCCATTTCCAACACGCATCATAATCAGCTGCCACACACATCCTAATCAGCTGCCACAGACCCTGTTAGTATGTAAAGGTCTGGAAAGAGAAACATGGAAAATGTGTTGGAGGCCCGACCGTCCCACTCCTCACTTCATAACAGAGTTCCTGTCAGACAAAACAGTGCAGCGCCAGAGAAGCAGGAACATTGTTGTCCTGTAATCCCATGATCCTCTGCTCTCCACCCACAGCTAATGCTAACACTGTGTGGACGAGGATTTAATAAGAGCCTGCAAGGACAATGTGAAGGCCAGACTCAAAACACTGTCAAAATAAAACAGCTTTGTTTGTTTTCAGACACATTGGAGACAGTATCTTTACACATGTATCACAATCAAATGAACAGAAACTGGTAAAAAAGCAAAGCAATACGATAAAAATACATAAATTGTACTAGAAAAGGAGAAACTATGCTTATTGACGGACATTTTTTCAAAGCCATTTTTCCTTTGACTAAAATAGACATAGCAGCTGACTACGGCGCAATAAATTAAACAGTAGGATAGTGTTCTTAACATTCATATAGTCAGTACAAATAAAGATCACAGAGGTATTTATGCAGACATCAAACCACAGGTATTCACCCTCCTTCCTCCCTGCTCTTCCTCCCAAGTGAAATGAGGTGACTGGGAGTATGTACACTCTTTCTAGACGGCGACATCAAAGCGAGCCTGTCTTTAAAGTAATGATGCACTGATCCTCCATTAAACCTGGCGACATGATGTCCTTAACGTTAAAAATAACCCTCTCTGTATCCTTATACTCTGTGTGAATGTTCATTATGTCCAGACTGTTTTGCCCAGACTGGCGTAGTTGAGTCCAAGTCAGCACCAAGGGACAGTTTGAGAAGGATATGTTGGATATGTCAGAGTCACTTGGGGACAAAAGGGAATTCTTGGGAATGTCATTAAAGTACAAATGCCAGTGTTATGGCTACGTCTTCATTGACGTTCACAGCAGATGCTTGGAAAACTACAGGGCTAAAACTGGGCAGAAAGCAAGCAGAACATATTCAGCAGAACCGATTATGCTAACGTACTTTGCGGGTAAAAGTAATGTGGTCAAATAATTCATTTCCCATCATGTCTTGAATTGAATAACATAGCAGTTTTAATGCCCAGCAATTCAAGACTTTTTCCTCCAGATCCTAAGAACTGGACCTCTTTTCACCCTCTGTCTGAAACCAAAGCTCTGTTGTGATTGGTCAACTGCTTAGAGATGTCCCGCCCCTTACCACGTACAATGTGTTGGAGCGCTAGCCAATAGAAGCGCGAGTGTTACATAGTGATGTCCCTATGTTCCGAACTTTTGGATTTTAGCCTTTGCACAACATTTACATGAACACAAACCTATAGAACACACTACAGGAAAGATAAAACCCCAAAAATCATAATAGGACGCCTTTAAACTGCCTTGTTAACAGGAGACTTGATGAATACTTTCATCTGCAGTCAAACTGAGGAATGTCTTTCAATTGTAAGGTGTAGTTCAGTTCTGAAATGCAGCATCTTAAAAGGAATCTGTGGGAAACCAATCCAACTCTGACATGCATTACATTGTTAGCAAAAAGAGCCCATTTGGAAAGGTTTATCTGCTCGGATCATTTCAGGTATTTACCAGAGACCTGTGGCACTGATCCTGACCTAACAAGTTTAATTTGGACCCAAAGCAACACAAACTATGTCAAATATATTCAATCCTTTCAAACGCACACTTTCAGGCTGTACAGTCAAAGATTTTCAAGCAGCGTGGGAAACCCTGCTGAAGGCTGTGACCAAATGCCTGAAATTCAGATGTGAAATACCACCTGTCATTGTGTCACTTGTGAAAGCACTGATTGGAAAACGATGGGTGACACTGAAACCTCCCTGTCATACCAGAGCTCCACCTTGAATGTGATTTATTTCCTCAGCAGTGAGAAAATCACATTCGTCAGGGCGTGGAGAGAATAAAGGTACAAACTGGGAGTAATTACGCTTCATTACCAGGATTTGCGTAACATATTCACTGCTGTGTGTTGACTCTGAGCATGTAGAGGCATGAAAGAACCACTGCATTAAAAGACATTAGGGATGCCTGGTGGTTAAACCATTTTTTGTTTAACCACACAACCCAGGCGTGTCCTTAAGCGACACATTTACCTGGAGAACAAAATGTGTGGAACAGATGCAGAAAGATTGGTTTTATAACACATCGCACCGCACCGCACCGGGGGTGAAGTCATACTGTTTGTTTGAGAAGGGTTTTGAGAGGATAATGTAGGGAAATATATGTGATCATGTGAAAGTAGTTATTGAATGATTGATTAATAAGTCAAAACTGGGATTAATGAATGAAATTTCACTTCCGCAATTTAGACAAGTGCCTTTTTTTTAACCACACTGATCTCAGCATCCAAGCCAAGTGACCTATACTGTTTTATGTCTGCGTGTGTGTGTGTGTGTGTGTGGGCAATAAAAGTGTGGATGAATCAAATCAAAGAGCATCAGCAGTGTGCTAGATATCTTCTGGATCTGTTTCCACCGCGATCAAACTCCGGATAGATTGATGGATGGATGGATGGTTGGACTCATTATAAAAAGTGACAATTTTATAAAATACAACAAAACCACCCCACATTTTTCTTGATGGTGGAGGTTTTTAGTGCCACAGGAGCTTTGACAACTTTCCTCACCTGCTCTAATGAACCAGATTGAAGGTTAAATTGCTCCAGGGCTTTAAATGCTCTAGATATATTCTTGGTGAAACGTGTCTTAGCATGCAGTGTTGAAAAGCAACAGCTGATTTTGTCTTTCTGACCTCACCTGAGTCGAGGGTCTGATGCGTGTCAGCCTCCTGCCATACACCTGGATCTCCTTCACCATGCACGCCATGTTATTTTAATCCATTACTCATCACCGGTGCTTGATTACTCACACCTTCGCTCTATTTCCTGCCGGCTGCCGTCAGGATAAGCAGATCCCTGTCAAGTTTTCATACCTGCAGCGATGCAGATTCGCCACACTTGTTCTCAATAAAAGGTTTGAATAGATATGCGTGTTGGGACAGTTTGAGGAGCCTCTGGGGATGGCAGTCAGAGTGTGATTAGTTGTTAAACAGCCTTAATGACAACATCCAAGCTATTGTAAGCTATGTCAAAATGTAGCATTTATCTTTGAAATGTTGTGCTTTAACTTTTATCATTGTCATGTATAGTGCTTTCTTGCATACAAATACACTATAAAAAGATCATTCAAGTCAGTAGCATCTCGCTCCATTTACGGTTGCAATAACAGCTAACATCTAACATCTAACATCTAACAGCTTTACATCTAACAGCTAACAGCTAACATGAACATACAGCTAACAGCTAACAGCTAACATCTAACAGACAGCTAACAGCTAACAGTTAACATTTAATAGCTAACATCTAACAGCTAACAGCTAACATCTAACACATCTAACAGATAGCTAATAGCTCATCTAACATCTAACACATCTAACAGACAGCTAATAGCTCATCTAACATCTAACAGCTAACATCTAACATCTAACACATCTAACAGATATCTAACAGATCTAACACCTAACTTTAAAATCCATTGCTGTGGATGAAAGCTTTTTGAGTAAAAACTCCTGTGTGACTGCTCAATATACTACCAGTCAGTTAAAAAAGGCCTTGCTCAACCCCAATTCTAATCTATCCCCAATAAGAATCAATCAATCAACAACTTTATTAATCCCGCAAGGGGCAATTGGTTATGAGCAGCAGCTTATGTCATGTACACAGGCAGGAACATACAAGAAGAAAACACACACAGATCAACACAGTCTCACGGCATTTTGTGTTATAGTCACGAAATTAATCTATTGATTCGTGTTCACCAACACGATTTCGCCATTTTTTCGTGTCACACAGAACGATTTTAAAAGCAATGTAAATAATAACAAATTAGAAAATTAGAAGGAAAAACAGATTTAAAAAAATACAGATTTAAGTATTCTGACACAGAACGATTTTAGAAGCAATGTATTATATTGGTAGTATGTTTCGTGCCTGCACCAAATAATAACAAATTAGAAGGAAAAAAGATGACATAAAATACAGATTTCAGTATTCTGAGGCTCTGAGCCATTTCTTTTCCTCACTGACGGCAAAAAAACTCAGACATTATACAATTTAAAATAAAAGGGATAGGGTTAGGCTTAGGGTAAGATATTGAGTAAGAACATGTTTTTATGAACCACACAGCTTCTGGTCTTCCAAGACCCGACCGGACAAAAAGACGTGTTGCAGGCACGAAACATACTACCAATAGAAATACATTGCATCGTTCTGTGTGACACGAAAAAAAGGTGCAAATCGTGTTGGTGAACACGAATCAATAGATTAAATTAATTTCGTGACTAATAACACGAAATGCTGTGAGACTGGGTTGAGCATATCTACGCCCTGATGGCAACACACGAAATTCATGTGAAAGTACATGACCTGGAGAGGCCAGAATGCTCTCTGCTTTCCGCAGAATCTGTTGGTTACAGAAGGAGTTTAAGTCTCTCTGTTTCACGCCGATGATCTTGGAGCAGGTTTTAACAATGCTGTTCAGGCTGTTCCTGTCTTTCAGTGTAAGGCTATGGAACCAGCAGATAAAAGAAAAACAAATAAGGCTCTCAATGAATCACATTTATTCTACATACTTTACTGCAGAGGCATTCCCATACAAATACACAAAATAGGAGAGTCAATGCAAAGATTTGAGTGTAAAACAACAAAAGCACAGAAGTTGTTGGTGATCAGTCACGGCCTGAGCTGTCAATCAAACACACTGCACTCACACAGCTAACACCTGAAAAGGATCCTGCATGAGTGTGAGCACGTTCAGTTTTCAGAATGAGGAGTGACAATTTGTTTTCATACAGTCTGTACACACCTTTAGGGCCATTACACACCCAAGGAGAATAATGGTACACCTAACCTCACCCTTGAATGGCAGGTAAAACACGGGGCCAGCATAAAGAGCATATTTGATTCAGGTGTGATCTTAAGCCCTCTATATACACACAACAAAAGACTCATCACTTTAATATAAAATAGAGACAGACAAGGTTTACCTATTCTTCATTGCAATGAGGTTACCCAAGTTGAAGTGACTAAGCTTGCATGCTTACAATGACCACATGATGATTTTTAGCATGTGTAACAATGACCGTATTTACTATCTTAGTGTTTTGGGTTAGCATGCCAACATTAGCTTATTAGCAATAAATCAAATGGCTGACGAGGGTGTAATCATGTGTTGCTGTTATTAGGTCATAAACCAAAGTGAACTTTAGATTTGATGATGTCGATTGATTTAAAGTACATTTGTATTCCTTTTGAGGCTATCAATGTGTACACAATACAACGTTGTTATTATTATACATGGTTAGGAATTGTTTCTCAGGTGTTTTTCCAATCAGATCAAATCTTTAAAATCATTTTTTGAAATGAGTTTATCCAACTGAGTTCACGTTGATGTCTGCCTCAAACAAATAACTACTTTCTGTCAGGTTGAACATCTCTGCCTGAGGGTGATGTTCCTGTTTGCTTCTGTTCCTCCAGAGGCTCACATCACAGAGAAGTTCAAAGACTGTGAGAGGATGAACCGACTAACCCTGCTCCTCCACACCTGGCTCAGGTTGTGTTTTAGATTCGAAGCCTCTTTTTGTGTCGCTGGACGTTTGTGGGACAGGTTTGAACAATGTGTCCTTTGTCTTCCAGCCGATACCTCATCCTCTCTGAAGTGACAGAACAGGTGACGAGTTAAGTAGTAGGAAGAGAGAAAAAAGCCTTAGATTAACTTGAAAGATAAAGAGCCACCCTGTGGGGCAACAGATGTATCTAAATGATCAGCTAAATGTTTGAAAAGGGAGAAGAAAGCGACTTCAAAGACATGAAATGACTCTAAAATGGATGCATTCAAGTCATCATTTCACATCTGTGATTTTGAGTGTTCTAAAGTAATGCATGTCTACATGGTACAAGTGTTTGCCCACCACTTTAAAGTCAAAACTGTTCCACCAATTTCAAATCTGCTCAAAGATTGTAATAATAATAATAATACATTTGATTTGTAAAGCACCTTTCATTGCTAACAGCAATCCCAAGGTGCTACAGGAGGCATAATAAAAGGCGTCAGTGGTCTGTGGAGTCCTCAGGTGGTCTGGGAGGGAATTCCACAGGTGAGGAGCAGCTGCACAGAAAGCCCAATCCCCCATTGTGCGGAGTTTGGTCCTCGGGGGGCGAAGCCGATGGTTTGTTGTGGAGCGGAGGTTGCGTGTGTGGAGGTTTGTGATGTGAGAAGTTCCTTCAGGTATGGAGGAGCGTTCCCGTGGATGCATTGATGGGTCAGTAGTGCGATCTTGTATTCGATCCTGAATGAGACAGGAAGCCAGTGGAGGGAATGAAGCACGGGTGTGATGTGGTTGTATTTTCTCAGAAATCTCAGAGTCAGAGAGTCCGATGGTGTGTTCGAGGCGCTGAAGGAGGATGTTATGGTCGACAGTGTCGAATGCTGCAGTCAGATCCAGGAGGATGAGGAGAGATGGGGATCCAGTGTCAGCCGCCATCAAACAGGTCGTTTGTGACCCTGACCAGAGCTGTTTCAGTGCTGTGGGCGGGACGGAAACCGGACTGGAATTTCTCAAAGAGGCCGTTTAGTTGTAGATGGTCCTGAAGCTGGGAGGCAACTACTTTTCCAGCCTGTAGTTGGCGAGGACATCTGGGTCTAGGGTGGGTTTTTGAGAAGGGGTCTGATGACGGCAGTTTTAAGAGCCGATGGAACATGACCAGCCTAACATAATAACATGTTAACATCATCTCTGACCCCAACCATTTCCTAAACAGACAACTTTAATTGTTTCCATGAAATCAGAGAAAAGAGGTCCCATCATTTAATAAGGTTGGACTCTTATGTGCAGCAGTAAATAATCAAATTAAATCATAGATCAAATTAACGTTAAAGGGTCTTAATCCTATCATTGTCAGTGATTTTAATAGTATGTTTAATGTCTGTTTCTTGTCTTAAATATCTCTCCTTCTTGATGTGGTAAATGGAGCGTTTTTCAGACCTGATCCGACAGTAAGTGTTCGTATAATATTGATTACCCTGTCTAATCATATCAAGCTGAATTGTATAGTTTCCCAAGCTGTCACAGTGTTAATTTGACTCACGTTGAAGGCTGTGACTTCATTGTGCTGCTCCTGTACTGACAGTACCAACTGAGGCTTTAAGAAATGATTGACAGCTGATAGCGTTAGAGATGAGCTCGTCAGATAGATTGTTCCAAAGTCTCACAGACAGAGATCGATTTATGGTTGTTTTCAAGTCAGACTTTGAAACTGTAATGGATCTGTCATGTGCTTCATGTGGGGTTAAACTAAACCCATGATGTAATTAAGTTATAGGTCTATCCCTGTTGAACAACAATAACACGTTGATGCTGTTATCATAGCAGTATGTGTGTTTGTGGCAACAAATATGGATTGAAGCCCTATTTCAAAGAGGCCATGTTATGCTTTTCGGGGTTTTCCCTTTCCTACAGTGTGTTATATACTGTAGGTTTCTGTGCATGTAAATGTTCTGCAAAGGCTAACATCCCAAAGTTCCCTCCAGAGTGACATCACTATGTAACACTTGTGCTTCTATTGGCAAGCACTCCAACACATTGTACGTGATAAGGCTAAGGGGCGGAACATCTCTAAGCTGGTTGACCAATCACAACAGAGCCGGCCAGCTAACCAATCAGAGCAGACTGGGCTCTGGTTTCAGACAGAGGGTGAAAAGAGGTGCTGCAGCACAGGCAGTATGAGAAAAATAAAGAGCTTTTGAACATAAAGCATGGAGACATGTCCCAGTAGAGACACTACATACTGATATACACCTGAACATCAGCAGGAGAGGACTCTTTAAAGTAGAGACACTACATACTGATACACCTGAACATCAGCAGGAGAGGACTCTTTAAAGTAGAGACACTACATACTGATATACACCTGAACATCAGCAGGAGAGGACTCTTTAAAGTAGAGACACTACATACTGATATACACCTGAACATCAGCAGGAGAGGACTCTTTAAAGTAGAGACACTACATACTGATATACACCTGAACATCAGCAGGAGAGGACTCTTTAAAGTAGAGACACTACATACTGATATACACCTGAACATCAGCAGGAGAGGACTCTTTAAAGTAGAGACACTACATACTGATATACACCTGAACATCAGCAGGAGAGGACTCTTTAAAGTAGAGACACTACATACTGATATACACCTGAACATCAGCAGGAGAGGACTCTTTAAAGTAGAGACACTACATACTGATATACACCTGAACATCAGCAGGAGAGGACTCTTTAAAGTAGAGACACTACATACTGATATACACCTGAACATCAGCAGGAGAGGACTCTTTCAAGTAGAGACACTAATATACTAATATGAACCTGAAAATGAGCAGAATATTCTTGAAATGCTGACTTTTCAGACTTTTGGTTGCTTTGCAGTTGTTGAAAATGTTTAGGGAGCAAGTCGGGAATAATCCTATGCTGTCCCACTGGAATCTAACTTTACAAATGGTCTGTGCAGTTAGTTCATTATTTTTCAGGGTCAAGCCACAAAGAAGCCTCAGTACTTAAATACTCAATCAGATATCTCTACATCCGTCTAAGTGGCCCAAAATGTCACAAGCCATTACCAGGAAAACATAATGCAAACATTAAGTCAGGAGATCTGGTTTTAACTTGGCAAACAGCGATGGAAACATTGAAAGCTGCGAGTTCCTCATCAGTAATAATGACAGTGACCTCTGGATTACACCTAACAACATAATGAACTCATTAATAAACTGTCCAGAGGTACAAGCTATTTTCACAGGAGCCTGGAGGATGCTTATAAAACTAAGAAGAGGAAAGCAGCAATGAAAGGTTAAGAATTGTATTTCTCTGCCTGCAGATTGCTAAGATACACACCATGTTGTTTTTCATTAAGTGCTCATTAGATGAAGTCATGGCTGATGGATGTTATTATCTTTCATTATTAGAAGGTAGTCATTGTTCATTTCCTCTCGGTTTTACAGCAGAAAGTTGGCAGCACTGCTCTGATTTTGTTTATGGAGGAGTGTTGTGGAAAAAAGGGACCCCCCTGCCCCTCTTTTTTCCAGGGAGACCTTTGCTGGAGACTCTAAATAACGAACTGATTATGTAAATATTAGAGTCAGAGAGAGACTTCTGATGGATTCTGTGCTGAGTGTGATTGATATTGTCTGAAAAATGGGTCAACTTTTGTCCATCCTTAATTGTCTGAAAATATTAGGGATATGTAAAAATGCATCTTTCTGTATGACATACTGTATATCAGATCATGCAGTATTTGCAAATCTTGTGAGCCCCTAAAAGTGAAACATACATGTCCGGCAGTGGCTCAGTCAGTAGGGGCTTGGACTGGGAGCCGTAGGGTCGCCGGTTCAAGTCCCCGACCAGACCTAAAATATGTTGTGTGTGGACTTCTACTTGGAGAGGTCCCAGTTCACCTCCTGCCCTGCCGTGGTGCCCTTGAGCAAGGCACCGGACAACCCCCTTCCCCCCCACTCCAATTGCTCCCCGGGCGCTGTAGTGCTCCTAGTACTAGACTCCTAGTACTAGGATGGGTTAAAGGCCAAATTTACCTATGTGTGACCTGCGATTCTATTCTATCTATGTTTGATGCTAATTAGTTGATGCATTTGATCAGTTATTGCTGTGGGAAAGGTCATTTATTTTTGTGTCCTTTTTAGTAATTTACTTAAAGATTTATAAGCATTTTCTAGTTACATAAGCTTCTATGTTGCATGTTTTTACTGATTGTATTTACTTGCTATTTTTACATTAAAATGTGTTCTTAGGGTGACTTACAACAGATGAAAAACAGCCTCATGGCGGGTTAATATAAAAGTTGCAAGAAATGTGCACTGTTAGATAAATAAAATAAAATAAAACATGGACTTGTTTTTTTGTGGGAGATAACAAAAACAATATACAATGTATAATATAATACATCCTTGTTATCCAGCCTAATTAAATGTGTGCTTTTTTGTAATGTATTTCTTTGAATTTGTTGGGGATAACACTTCCTGTATCTGGGAGCAGTTGTTTTCATTAATATTAAATAAAATAGACCCAACACAAATTGGTTTATTCAGAAGTACATTACGCTGCTTAACTTGTTGCGCTTATAAGCAGGATAGCTAACTGAGTTACTTGGTATACTTGGTTCTTGGAAGGAATAAAGAGTAAGAGACCTTAATTCAGGTGAAATCCAAGTAAAATGTAAAGTAATATTTATAGAAAGGGCCTTTTTTACTAACCTCCTCGGACCTGCTGTGCTTGCAGTGACTCTCAGTGCTGGGACTTTCTGAGCAGCTTCATTCACCGCCTGCTCTCAGGTTTCTTCAGATCACATGACAGCTGCTGAGAGGTGAGAGACCCGGGTCAGCAGAAGTGTGTCTGAAACACCGATCAATCCTGCAACCAGAGAGAGAACCACTCAGATATCCAGAACAACACTGACCGCAAAAAACTATGTATCACTGATTGATCGACAAACTACACTAGGGCCTTTTTTCCAATCTTTGAATATGACTTTGTTTAGCCATATACTATATTGTGACTTTTCTTCCAGATGTTTTAAACATACAATACACTGATTTATTTTTGCAACACAGTATATCACGATTACATTTTTCCACATATTGTACTATGATTTATTTTTCAAATTTTTTCGACATGACAAACAATGTTTTTTAGTTTATTTTTTGACAACATAACTTTCTTTCAGATTTTTTAAACACACTATCCTATGATTTCTTTCATCATTATATAGATTTGTTGACATATGATATACTATTTTCTAATTTTTCAACATGATATACAATGACTTTTTTCATGATTTTTCAACATACTATACTATAATGTATCTTAAAATCTTCCTCTTGCCTTGAAGACAGAAGAAAAAACTCAATCTGTGAAATGACTTTTTTTGATAAAACGACTTGTTTTCTGTGCTCGTCTGTTGCTTTCTCTACTCAATCTCCACTAAGATAGCCCTGTATGAAAACTAGTAGTTTGAACTTTGCTTCAGAAACACGTAGACGATACCTGCACGATCACTGATGTGTCAACAGAGTCATGGTGGTCTGATATTTTGACCCCGCTGATTTTCTGAGAAAGTGAGCAATAAGCGAGTGGGAACTTTTCTCAGAAACCAGAAGGTCATCAGCTGCTTGGATATAAACAATACAACCTTAACTCTTCACTGTCCAATACATGGAAATTCACACACATGGAACAAAGGATGGCGCCATTAACAGCTACAGTTCACAGTTACTTCAAACATGGGTTACCAGAAAAGCTGTTCTTAAAATGTTTTTGTTCCCTACAAAGCATTACAGACGAAGCCTTTACTCAGACTAACTAACTCAACCTAATACAATATTTACTGATTGTTTTACACCTGATGTACGCTTATATTCCTCTGATAAAGCAGTCTTGCTAGCCTACACACACTCACTTGGAAGCTTCCATTAAAAAAAAGTTATGTAATCAACCTTATATCAAACACACATTAACATAAATACAGACGCACCGTGTGCACCTATTCTCAAGTCTGTAAACACACAGTAAATATTGAGTTTTGTTTTGATGACACACGTGCACTGTCATCTTCCACCTTTTATGGACAAATGATAACATAGCCTTAAGAAAGTCATCTTTAAATTAAAAGACAACTCATTCCTGATTAAGCTATACCCCTGAAATATGGTGCGAATGAACAAAGTAAAGCCTGAGACACAGAGAGAAATCCCAAGATAAGATAAACACTATCTATCAGCGCAGAGAACAGAACGATCACAGCGCTGTAACGGATCACTCCTCTGATGTCCGTCAGACTGAATCAGTGCTAACCGTCCTTCTCTCTGTGCTAGGTGTCAGGAAGGGACAATGCTGAAGCTAACAGCTCTGTCAGCGTTTCACAGAAAGAAAAAAGATAGGTACTTTTCCAGAGATCATCCGGCTATGCTTTATCATTGCACTTCAGCACTTCTTGCTGCATTATCTGTATTTACAATATCTATTTCTTTCTTTTAAACTCACTTTTATGTCTTAATGACAATGTAAAGCACTCTGTGTCTCAACTGTACTAAATTATATAACTAAACTAACCTTAACCTTTGAGCTGAGGGCTAGCATCAACATGCTAACATTCTCATTGAAACATGCTGATGCTAAGCATGCCTGCATTTACTAATACACACTAAAACTGATGGAAAGTGGATGAGATAGTCCTCTCAAAGCTATACAAATGAACCTGATGGAGGTGCTCGACTAAACTTCTCCAAAACTTCCAGAATTGATCCTCTGGGAACCATGAATTTCTTTTTTTAACGAATTTCATGGCAACAGTTGATGAAATATGACAAATATTTCACAAAGAAAGTGTGTGTTTGCACTGGAGAAACAGTCAAAGGATCACCAAATGAAGTAGGAGTCATCCTCTGGGAACTTGAGCTTTAGAGAGCTGTTTACCTCATCGATGTGACGCTGTAAAGCCTAAAGCCTTCCACTTTAACTGTTTTTGTCTGTAATCTTTAAACACAATTGTTGTCTGCATACCTTCACTGTCAACGTTGTAGTATGTTGTGTCAGAAAACAGGTTTATTGAGTTAAATAATCCTGTTAGTGAGCTCATGTCTTACTCAAACAATGTGTCCATTGTCCCGTTTGTCTCGCCACGAGTTCAAATATTTATTGCTGATAATGAGCTTGTTGTTAAACTGTGGTAAGATGTTGAAGACAAAACTTCAGACTATGAAAAACAATGAGGGCCCAGTGTGGGGACAGGACAGTCAAAACAAGGAAGCTAAAAGCCCACATGCAGAGTCACAAGGGTTTGTCAAGCCAGATCAACATATCATACCACAGGTCGTTGCAATTTAATTGAATTACAGACTTCATTAGTTGTGCATAAAGCAGGCAGGAAACAGAAAACTACTGGAAGAAATGCAACAATTGAGCAACAGAGAAGGAAATGTAACTTTAAGCTTCAGTTTGCACAGACTTATTTAAAGCAGATGTGTATCTCTGTAGTTAACGGGCTGTATGAACATCTTTAAAGGTCCCATGTCATGGCCATTTCTACTGATCATAATTCCATTGTTGAGGTCTACTAAAATACATTTATATTGTGCAATTTTCCAAACTCAC
>NW_022987521.1:1336265-1467118 GCF_902827165.1 Trematomus bernacchii | reverse complement strand
TGTTGAAAAACAAGCATATTCTGATTTGGGAGGAAAAGCTTCATCCCTTTAACATCTGAGTTATTACTGATGGCATAGCATGAATGATACTGGGTGTCTGAGGGTGTCATTACTGAGAAATGTCAAACAAAATCAAAACCTTACATTTGAAACAGGTTTGCATTCCTCCACTTAAGGTGACGTTATCATTGGAAACAATAAAAGCTAATTGTTTTGATGTAGAATCTATATATTGAATCGTTAGAGCAGAACAGAATGGTTGTATTGTAGCCTGAGTTTTGTGCAGCCTTTAGTTTTACCAGGTGGAAACATTGTCTATACAATGTGAATACATGTAGAACTAGACTTAAGAGACCCCTGACATTAGGCCTATTTGAACAATAGTAGGGGCTTTACCAGCGCTCGCCAACTTACAGGCATCCTCTGCATAGCAGTATGAATAGCCTTAAAAACAACCCACTGTGCGGTAACGAGAGTCATGCATCTGAACCAAATGCCCTAAGTGAAGCCGTTAGTCTCATCTGACTGACCCAAGGGTTGGTGCTGGTGTGACAGGGAGGCTTCCAAGTGTTTATAGCAGATGTCATGCTTTCAGTTCAGGCTCAGTGGGGGGGAGCAGACCATGTGAGACAGTATCAACGGCTGTAATGTTCAGTTTGAGGAGTCATTCTCTCTGGGAGCAGGAAATGGTGTCCATTCAGACCAGACCATTAATGTCATGTAGAGCAGCCATAGCATCTCTGTGACTGCACTCAGCCGGACTGCAGCAGGGCAGAACTGGGTGACTTTTAGTGAAGCCGTCCAAGGCCATAGACAAAATGGAACCACGTACTAACAAAGGGACACAAGGTCATCAATGTCTCTCTTTACCTTTGGTCTAATTGTAAAACAAATTAGTGGAAGAAATGTGGAACCCTAATCCATCATCATGTGACATTTAGAGTTAATTTACTTAATTACTTATGGGTTGAAGTCAAATTAACATTAACATTAGAACTAAAGTCAGTTAAAATTGGACTTGCACGATCAGAATCTAATCAATACACCATTTTCCCAGCTCTGTAATGAAAAGGATATCAAGATTAGGTACATTACAGGAGTGTTAAAACATCCAAACATGCACACTTATCTTATTCTAGTAAGATTAGAGGACAGGTCTAATGTTGTGAAAAAATGATCAAGTCAGTTATTTTATTTATTTATCTTATGTACCACATTTAATTTAATAATTAATCTTAAATTACTAATAACTTTAAAGAAAGCAACAATTTACAATGTGGATAAGGTGACTACTTATCCAAAGTGTGTGGGTGTGTGTGTGTGTGGGTGTGTGAACAGCTTGTCTGCCCAAGGTTAAAACATTGGGACAGCAGTGAGAATGTTATGAGAAACAATTTGTTGCTTCGACTGAACTCGAAGAACTGAGATTAGAACATTTGAAATAAATCAAAACACTTGTACATTAATTAAATACATTTGACATTTAGCTTGAGCTGGTTCAATACTTTCTTTATGGTATTTAAATTGGGCTCAAGTAGAACCTTTACATGGATTTGGCTTGCAACACAAAGTGATACTGATCTCTGTCTGTTATGATTTGAAAGTCTCATGATTGAAAGTGTAGGGCTGTGAAGGAGAGGCCCTTGGAAAACAACCTCTACTTCTTTAAACTGTAATTACTTATTGTAAGAGATTGCAACATTATACTTTTTAAAGAATTGCTCAATTCATTTAACACATTTATTATGCACACTGTAATGAAAACGCAACAAATATTGATCCTGGCTTAACCAGCGACCTTTACTCTTTTGTTAATAAACTCGGTTTCAGAAAACTTGTCAGTAGTTTAACAACTATTAGAATTGTAGTAATGTCTATGGAGACCAATTGGTTGATACGAGAAATCATTTGAAGCAGTTTAATAAAGAATGTTAAACTATATTTAAAACTGTAATTAAACTTCAACTTATATTAATTATCTGAATCCAGTGGCCAGTTGGAACAGATAATCAACAAAGTTTCCATTTTGCAGCAACAGCGCAAAAGGTTTCAACAATAATTTGTATTATGTCTGAGTCAAGTTCTGTCTTATCAGCTTTGTTTCGGAATGTGTTCAAAACATTACGTTTTTTTCATTATTACCAAACAATACATATTTAAGAATAAATGAAACAATAATACAATATTGACCTAAAACAGCAGACAGATTTTGCAACCCTGACCTCCTCAGGCAGGTTTTTTTACGATCAGCAGTGATGCCTCTTAGGGTCTCAGGGTGCAGGACGGGGCATAGGGTTTATAAAAGGTCACAAACATATCTTAACATAACAGCAATACAATTTAGAATGTATTCTTAAAAGTAATATAATCTTATTTTCTTCTTACACCTACAGCGCACACCCTGAACAGTGTGCTCCTTGTTTACATTTCCTCGCACACTCAGATGCAGCGCACACCCTGAACAGTGTGCTTCTTGTTTACGTTTCTCTGCACACTCAGATGCAGCGCACACCCTGAACAGTGCTTCTTGTTTACGTTTCCTCTGCACACTCAGATGCAGCGCACACCCTGAACAGTGTGCTTCTTGTTTACGTTTCCTCTGCACACTCAGATGCAGCGCACACCCTGAACAGTGTGCTTCTTGTTTACGTTTCCTCTGCACACTCAGATGCAGGACATAAAAACACTCTTTTGCTATTTATTTTCATTTTGCAGCACATCCATACTACCAGAATTTTGCAAAACACTATATATTATTTATCTTTCTTCAGTCATTTACTTTTGGTGAGTTAACTAAAGCTTAGTTTATTTTACCCTGGCTATGGACTGATTCATTATTAGTTGTTACAAAACATGCACAAGACGGCGGTTAGACAAACAAAAATAGACCCCCGATACAAACAATCAGACAAACAAACATGATGAACTCATAATAAACACCAGCGTGACAGCAAAAGTTCATCCAGCTCAATTTAGTCCGATTAAAGAGGTTTCAGAGGGGGTAGGGACTATTATGATCTCTCCCAATGGGAATCCAGTGGGGTACCTTGACTCGTACCTCCACCCTTGTATACAAGTCCTTAGATCGGTGCCTGAAGACCGTCCAAGAGCAATAACTAGCTTATCCTCTTGCGACTCCACTATCCCTGCTCTAGTGGTGCTATGCCCCCCCCGATCGGGGCACATAGACTTTTTTCCTCTACCCTTTCTATCCGAAACCACACAGTTAACTGTAGTCCTACTCGACCAGCCTACACACCTCCCATCATGCTCATCCCAACGATGAAACACAGTTTTGCTCTACACTTGCATACCACGGCCCACCCATGATCAATTAGCCTATCATTTTATGTATGCACCCCGGACCGACATCAGCTCCTCAGCAATGTAGGGTGCCTGTCGCATCAGGTAATGCACGCACCTCGCACTTGCCAGCACATCGTAAATGGCCACAAGCCACGAGAGTGCTTTTAAACAGTCTCTTTTTTAATAGAGACGGCGGTGGTGTGAGTTAAAGCTATAGACAAAAGCTGTGATTTTCTCCCTCTGAGTTCACTTCACCAGCTCATGCAGATACGGGGAGGCATTTGACACACATTCCCCGGAGCTGCAGCAGCTGGAGCCGTGTGTTTTTTAGAGGCGCTGGGGGTAATATCTATGGCTGCTTTAGTTAACTGCTAGTGTTGGCCGCTGAAACCCCCGGAATCTCGGCGATTTGTTCATTACAAATCTCTATTTTGATTTCACACAGAAGTTCCACTTTACTGCTGCCCTCATTAAGGTTTTTTTTAAACATCTCCGCGTATGCCTGCACGGCACATACGTCCAAGCATCACACACAGAGGGAACCAGCCAGGACAGAGTCCCTGGATGATCCCCTGGGGTTACTAGCCCCAAATGTTCATTAACCAAAACGAAACGCAGCCGCTTAGCTTCACAGATAATTTTAGGATACCGTCAATCACAGATTCTGGTAAGGCAATGTCCAAATGTAGATTTGAAATCACACTTACCAGTCTCTGAAGATATGTTGGTATCCTGCCGACAACGCCAATTTGTGGAGGAAACTTCTGTGTAGTAATGCATGGAGTCACCGACTCAGGAAGGAGACACGGTGAGAGTTGGAGCTTTGATGTCAAACACTGATGGGTTTATTCAGAGTATTCGGCCGGAGGATTCACATCACAAGTCAAAGAGTCAGAGGTTCTGACCACACGGTAGAGTTGCCACGTCAATTCTGAAGAACCTCTCTCTATGCTAGACCTTTTAACAGGTTCACAGAGAATCAACATCTCTGAAGGAGTAGACTAAACACTGAATCATCTGCGTCCAACGCTCATGGCCTCAAGGATTTCACATCCGAGAGCCCACAAACACCGATAAAGAAATGCTTCAGTGTTCTCACAACAATTACCCTACGTGCCAGTCAAGTTGACCGGTCTCACACTGGGGACAACAACACATATGGCACCAAGGCCTTTCCTTAGAGGAGATAACATATGTCAGAGTAAAAGGTTAGATATCTAGAAGAATTATTCCTTAACAGTAGTAGTAGTAGTAGTAGTAGTAGTAGTAGTAGTAGTAGTAGTAGTAGTAGTAGTAGTAGTAGTAGTAGTTATGTAGTAGTAGTAGTTATAGTAGTAGTAGTAGTGGTAATAGTAGTGGCAGTATAGTAGTAGTAGTAGTGATAGTTACACTGTAGTCTCCTTTAATATGCACTGACAGTGGTTGTGATACCATGAGCTGCCACAGGATAGAGCTGATGTACAGCTAATGATTCACATCAGCTTCTCTCCCTTCCTGTTCTCTGTCGGGACTTCCGGTGTCAGAAGTTACTTTCCCTTTGTTCCCGTTGTGAAGCAGAAGTTTTCCTCCTCGCTAAACTGTTGGTAAGTGACCGTTTTCAGAGTGAAATGACTCTCAGCTGATCTCTGCTCTCACCTCAGACTCATCTCTCTAATGTGTTTATTGCTAACAGTTATATATATTATTGATAATAACAGCTGCAGCTGCTCTAACAGCATGCTAACAACATGCTAACAGTATAGATTGTTAATGAGGCAGTTAGCCACAAACAGCTGATCTAACAACATGAAGTCAAATCAAATGATCGTTTTAAACTGACATCAGTATTAGGGATGCAAGCACCAGAGACCCGAACCTGGTTCTGGACCGGAAGATGGTCCTGGACCTGGATCCAGCTGTGAGTCCATGGAAGAGTGACTGGTCTATGGATCCCCCTCTTACCTTTAAATCTGGCCTTCCTGCAGATGGAAGGTGAGGATGTAAAAGTGTGTAACGTGATAAGCTTTTTTCTAAAGAGTTCACCGTTTTTTTCTCCGGAACGCTGGGACCTTAGGCGCATTCACACCGCAGTACTTTCCCACAAAGGTTCATGAGAACTTAGTTCATGAGAACTCTTTAGTTCTCATGAACTTAGTACAGATCGCGTTCACACCGGAATAAGTTCCTAGGGGAGGATTAGGCAAATGAAGCCGCTGACGTCACTTCTTCTTCTTCTGCTTTGGGTTTTACTGGCAGGCCGCAAACAACTTCACGGCGTATACTGCCACCCCGAAGTCCCGGAGTTGGGGACTGGCTTCCGAGTAAATCGCCAGAACGCCGACACCTCCTCATTCTCACCGCTCCCATGTTTTTCTTTTGTGTTGCCATAGTTAGTCTCTCTGCGTTTTGTGCGCTGAGCTTAATGCTAATGCTAATAATGCTAATGTGAGGATAATAAAATGGCGGCTTCACAAAACTTTTTGGGAGTTTTTATGGGGCGTGGTTTGCAATCCGCCCAGCCAATCAGACATAGGAACCTTTTTCTCCCACGAAAGTCCCTGCTCTCTAGCAGGACGGAAAAGGGGGTAAAAAAGGGTTCTGATTAACTAATTTTTTGTTCCGGCTCTTTTTTGGTGTGAACGCGACATTTCGGAACTATATCGGAACTAAAGTGGGAAAGTACTGCGGTGTGAAACGCGGCTAATGTTCTGTTAGCTCTGTCTAGCTACTTTGATTCATGTGTTGCTGTTGTTGTTGTGTATTTTCTGTTGTTGTTTTGCTCAGCTAGAAGTCAGATGTCCTCTAGTGGGACTATTAAGAAGAACTGGACATCTGAAACTGATGTGAAGCTAAAGAAAGAGCAAACTGATCCATGAACTGGAACCAGAGAGAATCTGCTATAACTAACTTTGTTCGCTTTATCTTGGTTGTATCAGGAAGAGACCTGGACCTAAACGTAAATCTAGACCTAGACCAGAACCTGGACCTGGATCCAGCTGTGAGTCCATGAAGAGTGACTGGTCCATGGATCCCCCTCTTACCTTTAAATCTGGCCTTCCTGCAGATGGAAGGTAAGAATGTAAAAGTGTGTATTGATTGATTGATTGATTGAAAAGTGTATTAACAGCTTGTATATTGGGTACAGTACAGTACAGCTCAAAACATACAATTGTTAAGGGGATGCAGACCAGAGAAAGACTTTCGTCTTGTTTACATTCAGGGTCCCCCTTTTCCAATTCATCATATCATTTAAGACATATAAGACATATTTGACATACAGATGGCTTATTTTCAATTACATACAGGTGGTTTTTTACATACAGATGGCTTATTTACAAATTCATTTTAGATTTCGTTCTAATACATCCTAACCGGACATTTAAGACATACCCAAGTCTACAGATATACAGTTAGTAACAGAGTCTAAAATGCGAGTATATACCATAGATGGGGGGGGGAAGATGTCCATTGTACGACAGGTTGAGATTGTACATTACCGGGGCCAGTTTTGCAATTGCTCTCCCCCGAAGGTGCTCTTTAAGAGAGGTTTGAAGGTAAGTATAGTTTTACTTTCCTTTACAGTTTGGTGGGCAGAGCGTTCCACCTTGATGTGGCATAATTGCGAAACGTGTTATTCCCCCTTTTTTTGTGCCAAATTCTGGGTTTTACATGATTTTGTGGAGCTCCCTCTTGTGTTATGTATCATGGTATTTCCTGACCTTTGGGAAGAATTGTTTGACATGTACATGGGTACCATAGAGGTGTAGTGGATCTTGTAGACCAGGCCCATTGCCAAGTAGCTGTACTCTGTCGTCTACTCTAAGCCATCCTAGGTTGTCAAGTGGGCCGAGGTGAGGTGGGTTCTAGATGAAAGGTCAAGCAGTAGTGCTGTAATGTGATAAGCTTTTTTCTAAAGAGTTCACAGTTTCTTCTCCCGGACGCTGTGGGCCATTGTTCTGTTAGCTCTTTGGTTCTTCTAAACTTACTCCATCTTTTTAGAGATGTTACTTTGATTCCTGTGTTGTTGTTGTTCTGTTGTTGTGTATTCTGTTACAAAGTGAGGTGCAGGTTGAAAGAACGATACGTGGAGGAGAGGGTTTTCTTGCAAAAATAGACAGGCGTTTTATTCTTAGCCTTTCCACATTATTCCACAGAAACAAAAAACTGCATGCCTGGTGCTGCGTTCACCAGCAAGGAACAAACACCAAATGCCCCTCCCCTCTCTTCCCCAACCACATTTATAGGAGACTGCCCGCCTTCCCAATCCAACCTGGCCATCAGGTCATGGTTCTGAAAGCGGACTGAAGGGTTAAATACAAAATTAACACTGTGGTCTACATTTAATTCAATCCTAAAGGCTTAAGTAAATTCATAATTGCATCAACATAAACATTGTACCTTAAAAACAACAAGTTCTGCTTAAAACGGATAGTTTTTAACCTAATTGACACTCATATAAAATCACAACATTTCCTGACCAATCACGTCCAAGACTCCGCCTACTCATACGGCACACATAAGGAGTACTTTGGAGGCGTGCTACCCCTTTGAACAGTGACACAAAATGGCTTCCAGGTCTGAACAAAGGAAATGGTGATTACTTTTGTGATTGTGTTTTTACAGACTGACAAATTAATTTAGATGCACTTTACTAGTTTTTTCTATGTAAACTGTTTTTGTAACTTTAACTGAAATAAAGACAACTCTGAAGAAACATATACTACCTTTCTTACCTGGACCTGGATCTGGACCCAGCCGTAATAAAGCAGAGGTTTGTGACTCGGCTGACCTGATGAAAAGAGTCGAGCAGAGCTCGGCCCCCTGGCTGTGAAACATCACTATTTAGATCTAAACAGTGAAATATGATTCCTGAAACGTTTGAGACAAAAATAGGAAATGCAGTAAAAATAATCCTATTTTTAGAACCAATAAATAATTCAACATCAATTAAATGTTTTTTTCAAATATTATTAATTAATTAAATAATTAATAATCTTTGAGAGGATATCAAGTTATTCCCTAATGAAAGGGTCGAAGTGAAGTCACAAGTCATGTGACATGAGTCCCAGAACTCTTCTTAGTATTTATATGTTGATATAATACTGAACAGATCAAACTGAGCAGTGACATTTCTGTTGAGGATTGAGGACCCAGAGCCATAAACCACCAGGAACAAGGACTCCTTTATCTGTCCGGGCTGGTGTTCAGTTATTCTTAAAGATGATTTTCGTATTATTGGGGAAAATCAAATGAAAAACAGCATCTGAACACTTAATCCTGGTGGGGGTGTTTGGAGAGGAGGAAGTCCTCTACCCGGCCTGAGAGGAACCTCACCAAGCAGACTTCCTCTCTGCTCGGCTCCTCTTGTGGACAGGAGGCTCAGACACTAATGGCGCATTTCCACTACACGGCCTCGCTCGGTATGGCTAGGCCTCGTTAGGACTGGCTCACTTTATGGCGCATTTCTATTACAGTTTAGGAACTGGAGTAGTATCTATAGTAACGCAGTGTAGGCAGAGCCGTGACGTGATCTTCAATGAGAACCCCAGAAAAACAACACAGCCGTTAGCTGTTAGCACTCAGAGCTCTCAGCTCCTCATATATGTTCAGAAACTAGACAAAAGTTAAACAAGTACAAACCACAGACTGCCTGTGTCATGGTGAATACAGTCGCTGGTTTATTTATGTCTGTAGGCCGTTGTTGTGAGTGTGGACGGTCGGAGCATATACTGCGTTAGCTTAGCCAATCTCCATTTAGAAAACACGCATGTTAAAAGGTGTTTCGCCTGCCGTCTGTCTGCAGACTTGACAAAGCATTAATTCATGATTTTTACTAACCGGTATCAGTATGTTGTTACTTCGGCATCATTTTGAAACGTGTATTACAATTAAATCACGGTCAAATATGTTCATCTTGTTGTAGTTGTAGCCCCCTTGCCAGCGATGCTCTCTCTAGTTTAGCAAACTCAGCCCTGTTTGTTGGCCCCGATAGAACCACGATTTTGTCGGGCCAGAAAAGAGGTGAAAAGTACCCCCCGGGCCGGAAATAGGCATAGTGGAAACGCAACCAAAAACGTGCCCAGCTCGACACGGCACGCTTAAACCGCGCTCCGCACCATGGTGGAAATGCGCCCTAACAGTTTTAACTAGTGAGAATCTGTCCTAATCTGTTCTTTATACGCTTTAAACTGCTGACTATTAGTCTGTGTTTATTTTTATCAGGATCCAGCAGCAGAGTCCTGAACCCAGCTGTGTGTCCATGAAGAGTGACTTTTCTATGGAGTCTCCTATGAACTTTAAAGCTGGACAAAGTGCTGATGAAAGGTAAGAATTTAAAACTGTTTTGTTCTGATGCTCTTTGGAGAAGATACCACAAGTTGGTTCAAATCAGGCTCCGGATGATAATGGTATTTCTGTTCCTAGCACCATCAGCTGCTGTGAGGCTTCTGATGGTCGGACGCTTTCAGGCCTCAGTAATTTTGGTGCTTTTATACCCCCCCCCCTCCAGCTGCTGAGCTACAGTTACCCTGTTATTCTGTCTTCATCTCAGAACTCTTTAGTAAGCTGAGTGCAGGTTAGACTCTTTAAATGTTCTTGATGTTTTCTCCACAGAGTTCAGCAGGAGTTCTCAGAGGTTCCCAGTGATCAGTCTGCCCCGAAGCATCACACTGACCAGGACTCCATATTTATGGTGTGTACAAACATACATTTACTATGAACTACAGATGAACTACCATTCAGGTCCTAACAGTGTCCATGCTGCTCTGTTTAGACCAGCAGGCCTTCAGACGGACAGATGAATCACATGTTGTCTTCTTTAAATTAACTGTTGTTGCGTCAGCGGACCTGTATTCATCTCTAACTATTAATCAGACCTACTGATTGACCTATCAGAAGCTATTGAGTCTGTGCAAGTTTACCGCCAGGCAGGGATCCACCTGGATCGGCAAGGTCTTACCTCTACTAACTCCTGTAGAACCAGGTTCAATGAACTTCTGTTATAACCTGTTAACCCCGGCAGCCCCCGCCCGCGGGGCCTACGGGCTTTTTTTTCACGAAACTGTGTCTCAGGGCTTCTTAACATTCAACAACCTATTAATGTGTCATACCCACTTTCACGGGAAGAAACTCAGCTAACTGACGATATGAACAATTTTTAGCTAAACGAAACACAAGGGTAAAAGCAAGCCTCTGAATTAGCCCTGAGCGAAAAAATGCTAAGGCACTTAGCACAGAACTCACGTTATAAATACTTTATTACTTATCGGATCTGCACAAACAAGATATCAGCTAGCAAGCTGAGATTCCACAGAGTCTAGATATTCTAGTTTTTCTGATCAAAAGTTGTGTTCAATGGCATTAAAACGATAAAAACACTGCTGAAGGTTAATCCAATGTGTCTGTGTCACTTTGAAATTATTACTGATAATCCATCGTCATATTTATGGCCAAAACTGAGTTTTCTTATAGCTGCTATGATAGCTACTAGAGTGTATGACAGCTTCCGGTTTTGGGCATTCTGGCTATGCATCACTCATTCACCAATGGGTAATGTTTAGATGGATTTTAGGAACTTCCCCTCGATTCTATTGGTTCTAACGGTTAAAAAGAGGTGTCAATCATCAAAATTGACCGATGGGGGCCAGAGATATGGAAAATGCACCCAAATGATGTTCTTTTTCTTTTATAAATCTCTCTAAAAAGGTCAAAGGTCACTTGTTTTGCATCAATCGTGATACAGGGTACTTATTATATGTTATAGTTTGGATTCCTAAAGCTTTTAGTCTACCTTACCATCATCCAAGGGTGGTTTTCACTATAAGTAATGTTTTTATTTTTGGACTGACACTATAATTTAAAATGTTTTACTATGTTCAATCTGAATTTACTTTTAAAATTAAAAAGATCTATATTGATTCGGACTTTTCTACATTCAACTCACAGGTTTATCCTTGCTTTGAGAAAAAAGATGATTAATTTACTTCTTTTAGAAGGGAAGTTATGGTAATTTGTTCTGGGAATGTCATTTTCGAGCCTGAGACCTGAAAAACAGGCTCAGTGCTTAACAGGTTAAGGCAGACAAATGACTAAATCTGTTTAAGAGATCCCAGAGTATTCGAGAATCTGCTTTGAGGTGTGGCCCTGCCTAAGTGTGAGTATGTACCTTAAAGCAGGAGAGGACGGCAAAGAGTTGCTTAAACGTTTTCCAAATCCAAATGGGTGGGATGATTTTATTGAAAGAAATGGTCCACACTTTTACTGGGTTCTTACCTTCTCTTGTTACATTGGGACAGTTATTTCCCTCCGGAGTAATCTTCTACATTACATGTCACTTGTTAGACCCTTTTATCCAAAGCGACTTGATCTCGATCCAGAGGTTTTAGCCAAATATAGACCTATTTCTAATTTTCCGTTCCTCTCAAAAATTCTTGAGAAAGCAGTCGCAAAAAAGTTGTGTGATTACTTAAAAAACAATGATTTATTTGAAGATTTTCAGTCTGGCTTTAGAACACATCATAGCACAGAAACAGCTCTGGTTAAAGTCACAAATGACCTTCTAATAGCCTCAGACAAAGGACTTGTCTCTATTCTTGTTTTGCTCGATCTCAGTGCTGCATTTGATACTATCGACCATGACATCCTATTGCAAAAACTAGAGCACTTATGGCGCGTTTCCACTACAGCGCGGAGCACGGTTTAAGAGGGCTGTGACGTCAGCGGCCCGTTTTTGGTTGCGTTTCCACTTGGCCTAGTACCGGCCGGCGGGTCCTAATTCACAGTTTTTCTGGCCTCATAAAATCGTGGGTCTAGGGCCAGAGACAACCGGGCTGAGTGTGTGACGTCAACACTCTCGGCTGCTGATTGGTCGGAGAGAATCGTCACACTCGGCGCGCGACATAATCCCTAGCGTCGCATATCTATATAGCGAAGCTTGCAGCATTTTTGTTAACAGAGGAGCTACAACAATGGCAAAGAAAAGCACGCCATGGTCGGTCCATTATATTGCAGATGATAAGGTCCAGCGGGAGCTCGACGGGACAACTCGCAATATCAAAGTCTTTCAGGAGGTCTCTACACAGACACTGAACTCTGCAACGGTAAGTTTTTGCTAACGCTCTGTTATTTGCTTGAAAGCTTTGTGTCCCTATCTGTTCTAAAGCTCACTTCTAACAAATAAGTCTATTTTATCCTTACATTTATGTTCGACAACCCATGCTTTTATGGAGCCCCGAAGGCTAGCTAGCTAGCTAGCTAGCTAAGGCAGATAGCATTAGCTAGAGCTATTGTTTGCTAACACCATATGTGCCATTGTTTACGTTCAGTTTGTCTTTTCTATAGTTGTTGTTGCTATTTATAGTGTTGTGCTGCAGTAGTTTGTGGAATTTACAAGTCATGTTTCTGTTCTAGATGATTACATTGGGACTAGCGAGGGGGAACAGTTCCGAACAACGTCCTCTGCATCGACATCAACAGCACAAACTCCAGCTCGACCACAGACACCAACACGAGCACAGACACCAACGCCGAGTGCCAGCTCGACACCGCTGCGTGTGGTTCTAGGTAAGAAATAGGCTGGAATTGTGACTTTTAAATAAAAACTTTAGACCATCCATCGTCAGTAAGTAAAATAAGCTGTACCACTGTGTGGGAATGCTCTGTTACAAGTAAAGTAACTAGCTAGTAAGCAGCTAGTATCTAGGGCCAGAACTTTCTTTAATTCATCCTTACTGTTGTTCTGTTTATACATTTTATTCTTATATCCTTTTGTGACCTGTACTTGTCCTGTGTTTTTTCATTCTTATTGCTAATTATTATTGATATAATTATCTTGTCACCCAGGCAAGAGGAACCGAGGAGGAGAGGATCTGGCCCTGCAGAAGGAAGACCGGGCCCTTGGTGGAGGCGAGGCTGTTGGAAGCAGCCTCGCCTCCACCAAGGGCCCGGTCAAGCAGCCTTGAGAAGGGAGGAGATCGCTCACGCAGAGACCTTTTAATTTATCCTTCCTGCGCACTCTTGGCCAGGTGCTAGGGGGAACGGGCAGCCGACGTGCCCCGTCTCCTCCGCCTCTGTGATCGAACAAATAACCTCTGGCTGAGATTATATTGTTTATTTACATTTGTACTTGTTTATTTTTTATCTTTAAAATGTTTATTTTTTATCTTTAAAATGTTTATTTTTACAATTAATGCCATGTCTTTTTATGCTGCTGCGCTGCAACCAACATTTCTTCTTTTTTTATTTGTAAGTTACAATGCCATGCCTTTTTTATGCTGCTGCAAGAAAACACTTCCCAAATTGTGTTAAATAAAGTACTTCTTTGACTTATCTTATTGCTTGTTGATAAATAATTGCACCCAACAGCGATCACACAGAAAGATAGCATCATCTAGGCGTCCCTCTGCAGTCAGAAATATCATAAACACCATCATCGTCCACAAAGCACTGTACAGGGGTTTATGGATTTAAGAGAATACTTATCACAGTGAAACCTTTATCATCTGTTGCAATTAAAGCAAATAAGAGAATAAATACTTGGTTAAATAATACATTTTAACTCTTTAGCAGGACAACTCTGCATACTGTTTGAAATTGAGTTTGCTAGCTTGAGGTCCTCTAAAACATAACATTACATATTTTTTAATGGTATTAAGAATACATGATAAATAAATACATGTAGTAAAAATTACTCAATTGTAATACCCTCGTTGTGCTAGACTCAAACACATTGCGTATATATTTCAAAAGAAAACACCTATACAAAGAGAGCGGTGCACAGCGCTTAATATTTACTTGCACTATATTTCTGTTTATCTGGGTTATTGTGTTGCACTGTTGGAGGAGCCTGTGACCTAAGATGTTCATTGTCATAACTACACTGTAGCTATGTTCGTATGACAAAATAAAAAACCTTGAACCTTGAGGCTGTGTCTTTCAGACAAACCATCATAATCATATTATTTTATGCTGTGGATACTTTAGCCTCCATCCATGTTAACAATTTTTTACACTTGCATTTATGAATATAGTTTTGCTGTGTTTTTACACTTTTGTATTTATGTTTATAGTTTGCTTTGATATTTGCTTAATTTATTAGATTATTATTATTATGGGGCAGTAAGTACTGGTGCTTGAAATTCAAATATTTACTAAATAGTCAATTCTGATAAAAAAAAATTGGTTTAAATAATTTGACAAACACATGTATGTGAAAAAAAAAAGATGTATTTATGTTCAATACAATACAATGAATATTTAGGTATTACATTATACATTCTAGGTATTCAGGTAGCGCATCAGACCCTCTCGTATGTCCCTGCCCTCCTCTGCACCTTGTGCCACTGCTACCCCTGGTAGACGTAGGTTTCCTCAGGCATCCTGAAGCTCTCCACTGAGTGTGTGTGAAAGATGGAACAATCACATTCCACCACTCGGTAGCTCGGTCGAGCATCCAAACACATGGTCTAAGGCGGCGACGTAACTTCTGAAATACACGCAACTTCTGAAATACACAAACAAAAGCATACATATTTTAATACGTAAAAGTGGTAGCTGCAATTAATTAAATACTTGAAATACTTTGGTCGTATAGGGAGCGTGAGCCTAAACACATTGCTAGTTAGCGAACGTTAGCTTACCAAGTAGCATTGTAGTTAGTAGTAGTGATTCGAGTTGTCCTGTAGTCTCTGCGGCGTAGGACTGCCCGAACTCTCGCGTCAGCTTCTTCTATACCTCGTCTTGCTATAAGTCGCCTCTTTCGAAACAACTCTTGCCTATTTCTTGTGATAATAAACCACACAGCAAGAAACAAGCAAACGATCGCTTCCACATCTCCACATCCTCCATTGTTGTGTGTTGTGTCGCATTGAAGATGACGTCACGGCAGTTTTAAGCAGCGTCGCTCCGCCTACACTGCATTACTATAGATACTACCCCAGTTCCTAAACTGTAATGGAAACGCGCCATAAAGTGAGCTGGTCCTAACGAGGCCAATCGCGGCCGAGCGAGGCCGAGCAAGGCCGTGTAGTGGAAACGCGCCATTAGTTGGCATAAAGGGAACTGCTTTAGGCTGGTTTAGGTCCTATCTATCTGAACGCTCTCAGTTTGTATGTGTCAACGATGAATCTTCCATGCAAACCAAAGTGAGCCATGGAGTGCCACAGGGCTCAGTGCTTGGACCTATTTTGTTCACACTATATATGCTTCCGTTAGGCAATATTATAAGGAATCATTCTGTCAATTTCCATTGTTATGTGGATGATACTCAACTATGTTTATCCATCAAGCCTGATGAATCCAATCACCTAAATAAAATTCAAGACTGCCTCAAGGACTTAAAAACGTGGATGACCTTACATTTAAACACGGCCAAAACTGAAGTTATTTTACTCGGCCCAAAGAATCTACGAAACAAACTATCTAAAGATATACTAACTATGGATGGCATTAATTTGGCCTCTAGTGAGACTGTAAGGAATCTTGGTTCCCTATAGAACACAGGATATCATTTAAAATTCTTCTTCTCGCCTACAAAGCCCTTAATGGGTAGGCGACATCTTACCTTAAAGAACTCATTATACCCTACTGTCCTACTAGGGCATTGTGTTCCAAGAATGCAGGGTTGTTGGTTGTTCCTAGAGTCTCTAAAAGTACAATGGGAGCCAGAACCTTTTCTTATCAAGCTCCACTTTTGTGGAATCAGCTTCCAGTTTGTGTTCGGGCGGCAGACACCCTATCCGTTTTTAAGAGTGCGCTTAAGACCTTCCTTTTTGATAAAGCTTATAGTTGATAAAATAATCTAATAAGAGTGCATTGACGTAGACAAGGTGTGCCTCTTCACCTATACATTTTAGTTCTTACTCTTTTTTCCTTACTGATGGTATGTAATTTGGTTGTGTGTGTAGACGGTGGAAGCAGGGAGAGGCATAGACTTGCCTTGATCCCTGCCGAGTCGACGCACAACTGTTGATTGGTGTCAGTACCAAAAACGTTTAAGGAGCAATGCGCTCATGGTATAGATGTGGCGCATACATCTTAATTCCTACTCTTTTCCCTCACCCTATCCTAAGGGAGTGCATGTACGTAGACACGTTGTGCCTCTCCACCTCCGTTCTTTACTTCTTACTTGCTACCCTTTTCCCTCAACCCATCCTAAGGGAGTGCATGTACATAGACACGTTAGTTTAGCTGCTATAGGCTTAAGGCCGCTACACACCCACCTGAGACCAAAGAACGCGTACCGAAGGCGTCCCGACTTTTACGTCAGCTACGTCGCCTGCGTCGGCTATGCCGCCCGCTACGCCGCCCACCTACGAACACACCGCAAATACTTCAGTCGACGAGTGGCAATAACTGTCCTTGCCAGCAGGCAGCGGTAGTGTGAACAGCCAATCAGAGTGATTGGTTGGGCCGACTTTCTCTGACCTCCCGCGATGTTGAATCGGCCGCGGGAGGTGTGAAAAGGTGCCGTAAAGAGACGACGGTGCGGGACACGCCAACCTGAGTAGGGCGCCGCGAATGCCCGACTGCCTCTGACGGCCTCTGACTCCCAAAATCGGGTTGGTGTGTAGCCAGCTTTAGACTGTCGGGGGACGCCTTGCTTCTTCCTTCTCTCTGTCTGTACCTGTGTAGTCTCATGTTACGAATAACCCAGCTTCCCCCAAATTTATTTTTGGTGTCTATCTACGCCGGGATCCTGAGTCGTGGCTGAACCTGTCTCTGTGGTCCTGCCTGACTCTCATCATACTACTTCCCTGATGGCTCCCACAGGATTGTTGACATCCTCGTGGATTCATCTTCTTATTATAGACACATGCATTTCCAAACATTTGGTCTACCTATGCTGTAAAATGTATTATCTCTTCAATTTACACACGGCATCTATTGCACGTCTGTCCGTCCTGGGAGAGGGATCCCTCCTCTGTTGCTCTCCCTGAGGTTTCTCCCATGTTCCCCTTTAAACTGTGGGTTTTCTCTGGAAGTTTTTCCTTGTACGATGTGAGGGTCTAAGGACAGAGGGTGTCGTATTGTCATACTGATATTCTGTACAAACTGTGAAGTCCACTGTGACAAATGTAACATTTGTGATATTGGGCTATATAAATAAACATAGATTAATTGATTGACTTGCATACATTCAGTACTGTGAGCAGTCCCCACAGTAGCAATTTGGGGTGAAGTGTCTTCAGGGACACAACGACATGCTGACTGCAGTGGGACTCAAATTTGCTCTCCCCTGATCTGAACATCCTCCTTCTAAGATATAATCAATAATTCACCGGTTTACATTTATTTTATTTTAAACATCCGACCAATCTTCAAAGGTATAATCTTTAGGTCGGCGGGTTAAATTGGGACCTTTCAGAGCTTATTAATACTCAATAACATCACCGCTACTAAGCAGGATCATTGGAGGGATGGAAAGAGATTAACAGAGGGGGTTGTGGACTAAAGTTAAATCAACAGAAGCAGACAGAAGGAACGGAACTAAAGCAAAAATCTTATCAGTGTTCATCAATCTGTTCCAGCTGCTGGAGGAGAACATCGTCACTTTTGCGAAGAACGAGCTGAAGAAGATCCAGAAGGCTCTGAGTTCAGATTACCCAGAATACTTAGAGAGTCAGAGGGAGAATGAGGAAGTGTTGGACGGTGAGGATGAAGAGCAGAGGAGGAGCAGCAGAGAGGCATTTCTGAACATCACACTGCACTTCCTGAGGAGCATGAAGCAGGAGGAGCTGGCTGACCGTCTGCAGAGCAGTAAGAGGGTTTAACACATTTAACATGATGGAGAGGAGATGGAGGAACATGGAGAAGTTTACATTTACAAACTCTGCTGTTAATATGCTGCACACATCTGCATCAGTGTGTCCTCTGAGGAGCTGATTCAAACTATACAGCCTCACTTCAATGTTCAGATTCTCAGTGTTTTTGCAGCATCCACTCACTGATTTAACTTGTTTGTTCACTCAGAAAATCCTGTTGCAGAGTGCCAGCGTGAACTTAAATCCATCCTGAAGGAGAGGTTCCAGTGTGTGTTTGAGGGCATTGCTAAAGCAGGAAACCAAACCCTTCTGAACCAGATCTACACAGAGCTCTTCATCACAGAGGGGGGGTCTGCAGGGGTCAATGATGAACATGAGGTCGGACAGATTGAAACAGCATCCAGGAAACCAGACAGACCAGAAACAACCATCAGACGAGAAGACCTCTTTAAAGCCTCACCTGGAAGAGATGCACCAATCAGAGCAGTGATGACAAAGGGCGTGGCTGGCATTGGGAAAACAGTCTTAACACAGAAGTTCACTCTGGACTGGGCTGAAGGCAAAGCCAACCAGGACTTCCAGTTCATATTTCCATTACCTTTCAGAGAGTTGAATGTGATGAAAGAGAACAAGTACAGCTTGGTGGAACTTGTTCATCACTTCTTCTCTGAAACCAGAGACGCAGGAATCTGCAGGTTTGATCAGTTCCCGGTTGTGTTCATCTTTGACGGTCTGGATGAGTGTCGACTTCCTCAACAATGAGATCCTGACTGATGTCAGAAAGTCCACCTCAGTGGATGTGCTGCTGACAAACCTCATCAGGGGGAAGCTGCTTCCCTCTGCTCGCCTCTGGATAACCACACGACCTGCAGCAGCCAATCAGATCCCTCCTGAGTGTGTGGACATGGTGACAGAGATCAGAGGGTTCACTGACCCACAGAAGGAGGAGTACTTCAGGAAGAGATTTAGAAAGAAGGAGCAGGCCCGCACCATCATCTCCCACATCAAGACCTCCCGAAGCCTCCACATCATGTGCCACATCCCACTCTTCTGCTGGATCTCTGCTACAGTTCTGGAGGACATGTTGAAAACCAGAGAGGGAGGATATCTGCCCAATACCCTGACTGAGATGTACATCCACTTCCTGGTGGTTCAGTCCAAAGTGAAGAACATCAAGTATGATGGAGGAGCTGAGACAGATCAACACTGGAGTCCAGAGAGCAGGAAGATGATGGAGTCTCTGGGGAAACTGGCTTTTGAGCAGCTGCAGAAAGGCAACCTGATCTTCTATGAGTCCGACCTGACAGAGTGTGGCATCGATATCAGAGCAGCCTCAGTGTACTCAGGAGTGTTCACACAGGTCTTTAGAGAGGAGAGAGGACTGTACCAGAAGGACAAGGTGTTCTGCTTCGTCCATCTGAGCATTCAGGAGTTTCTGGCTGCTCTTCATGTCCATCTGACCTTCATCAACTCTGGAGTCAACCTGCTGTCAGAAGAACCAACAACCTCCCAGGAGTCTGAAGTCAAACCTGAACTAACACATCTCTACCAGAGTGCTGTGGACCAGGCCTTACAGAGTCCAAACGGACACCTGGACCTGTTCCTCCGCTTCCTCCTGGGTCTTTCACTGCAGACCAATCAGCATATCCTACAAGGCCTGCTGACAGAGACAGGAAGTAGCTATCAGACTTATAATGAAACAGGCTGGTACATCCAGAAGAAGATGGATAAGGATCTGTCTGCAGAGAGATGCATCAACCTGTTCCACTGTCTGAATGAACTGAAAGATCGTTCTCTAGTGCATCAGATCCAAGAGCACCTGAGTTCAGGACGTCTCTCTGAAGAGAATCTCTCTCCTGCTGAGTGGTCAGCTCTGGCCTTCATCTTACTGTCATCAGGAGAAGATCTGGACGTGTTTGACCTGAAGAAATACTCTGATTCCGAAGAGGCTCTTCTGAGGCTGCTGCCAGTGGTCAAAGCCTCCAACAAAGCTCTGTAGGTGAACACACAACTATCCATATTAAATGTTTTTCTTATTAACTCAGCAACAAAAAACTGTTTGTAATACGTTTCTGATTCCTCCTCAGACTGAGTGGCTGTAACCTGTCAGAGAGAAGCTGTGAAGCTCTGTCCTCAGTCCTCAGCTCCCAGTCCTCTAGTCTGAGAGAGCTGGACCTGAGTAACAACAACCTGCAGGATTCAGGAGTGAAGCTGCTCTCTTCTGGACTGCAGAGTCCACACTGTGCACTGGAGACTCTCAGGTTAGTGTAGAGCTGTTCAGATTTTTGTCTGAGAGAGCTGAGTTACAATGCAAGTTATATATTGAAACTTTTTAGTTTTTAATTTGTGTGTGTGTGTGTGTGTGTGTGTGTGTGTGTGTGTGTTGTGTGGTGTGTGTGTGTGTGTGTGTGTGTGTGTGGTGTGTGTGTGTGTGTGTGTGTGTGTGTGTGTGTGTGTGTGTGTGTGTGTGTGTGTGTGTGTGTGTGTGTGTGTGTGTGTGTGTGTGTGTGTGTGTGGTGTGTGTGTGTGTGTGTGTGTGTGTGTGTGTGTGTGTGTGTGTGTGTGTGTGTGTGTGTGTGTGTGTGTGTGTGTGTGTGTGTGTGTGTGTGTGTGTGTGTGTGTGTGTGTGTGTGTGTGTGTGTGTGTGTGTGTGTGTGTGTGTGTGTGTGTGTGTGTAGTCTGTCAGGCTGTATGGTCACAGAGGAAGGCTGTGTTTCTCTGGCTTCAGCTCTCAGCTCCAACCCCTCCCATCTGAGAGAGCTGGACCTGAGTAACAACGACCTGCAGGATTCAGGAGTGAAGCTGCTCTCTTCTGGACTGCAGAGTCCACACTGTGAACTGGAAAGTCTCAGGTTAGTGTAGAGCTGTTCAGATTTTTGTCTGAGAGAGCTGAGTTACAATGCAAGTTATATATTGAAACTTTTTTGTTTTTAATCTGTGTGTGTGTGTGTCCGTGTCCAGTCTCTCAGGCTGTATGGTCACAGAGAAAGGCTGTGTTTCTCTGGCTTCAGCTCTGAGATCCAACCCCTCCCATCTGAGAGAGCTGGACCTGAGCTACAATCATCCAGGAGACTCAGGAGAGAAGCTGCTTTCTGCTGGACTGGAGGATCCACTCTGGAGACTGGAGACACTCAGGTATGGACAGACGGACGGACAGACAGACAGACAGACAGACAGACAGACAGACTGTGTCTCCGTCACTAACTGAGGGACTCTGCTTCCTGTGTAATGGTGGATATGAGTGAAGGTGTATGAAGTTGATTCTGTGTTTCTTCCTGCAGGATGGACCATGGTGGACCTCAGTGGTTGAAACCTGGTCTGAGGAAGTGTGAGTGTGTTTTCAGTTTGATTCATGAGAGATGTTAGACTGCACATGAGATCCACAAACACAACAAAGTGAACACAGTGATCCAACAGAACCAATACAAATACATGTCTTAACAGAAAGCTCACTTCTTCTCCCTGTCGTTAAAGAAAGAAATAAAACCTGCTCCTTTCACAAGAAACCCAGAAGGCTTCTAATTTCTCTAATTCCCCTCCTCGACTCCTATCCGAGTGGAGGAGCCGAGGAGGGGAACCAAGGAGAGAGGAGCGGAAGCAGCAGGCGGTTAGAGAAATTAGAAATCTGAGCAGTCATTTTAAAGAGACGTCCATTAATGATGACAGGAGGCACAGCCCTCTGTCTGATGGACAGATGTGTTCATGATGACTTATATATTTACTTTTAATTCATTCACAGTGCGGTATAATGAGACAATAACAGGCTACAGATGCGGACACACACATATATATTTATATATATATTTATATAAATATACACAATTTCAGATTCAAACAAGTATGAGAGCACTCTCATAATAACGTAACACAATCAGAGATTGGATATATCCCCCCCCCCCTCTCCCCTCTCTGGTCGCTACAATGAGGAAAATGACATTACTGGACAAAAGTTTTATTTACAAGTATTAAAAGTTAGCATTGGACACCAAACCAACTGAGACCTGTCTGTCCGCCGCATCTACGCACACACACGCACCTACACACTGTACAACACACATCTACAGCATATAATATATATCAGGCTACAGCCGTTGTGTATTTTATTATGTGAAGCACTAAAAAATATTGACTCTTTGTTTGTAGATATCTACTAAAGCATACAAATAAAGAGAGTAACGTAGGCCTGTTATACTGAGTGATATATATTATACACACTGCTCTGCTTTCTGCACGGAAACATGTGAGAACAGCGATGAAAGCAGTTAATAAAATAATATCCTGGGGCCTCATTTATAAAGGTGCGTACACTCAAAAGATGGCGTACGCCAGTTTCTACGCACTGTTTGCGATTTATAAAAAACAAACTTGACGGGAAAATGTGCGGTCCTCCACGCAAACTCTAACCCATGCGTAGGCACTAAGCACACAAACGGGAGGGACGAGAAACTGCGACAGCGTTGGCAGAAGGAAGAATGGAGAGAAATATGTGGATAGGTTGTAGATACGAGCATGGTTTTATATACTATCACGTTTAATCGTGTTTTATGCCGTTTGCCAAGACTTGATAAGTCGCTCGTAAAACACAGGAGGTATGGAAACTAAGAACACCATATGTGGTAAATTGTACAGCTAATATAACACAACACATTAGTTGTATTTCCTTTAACTGGTGGATTATGGATATATAGTTGCTGATCGACAGCTGGAACACAAACCACCAAATACAACAAAATAATTCAGATCCAGTCGTCATGACTACACTCCGGAGGGATTCCCCCATAATTTCTTACAGTTTCTCATCAAGGGGGGGGTCTCCTGTCCCCGGTACAAACACACTGCCTGAGGAAGGTTATGTGTATTGTTTTTGTCATTAACTTTTTTCGGACCACTTATTTATTTATTTTGGTGACGATCCGACCTCCATGCTGCTCCTCTGGTTCAAACTGCATCCACCAAACAATATGATTTATCTCCACCTCCCCACAATAACCTAAATCTGACACGGTGTGAGATGTCTTTTTTAGCTGTTCGGTCCTCATTTCCTGTCAGTGATTGTCAGTAAAGTAGTTAATAAATGAACAGATGATAACCTGCAGCTGTGTTCTCTCCATCAGATGCCTGTGAACTGGAGCTGGACACAGACACAGCACACGTGAAACTCAAACTGTCTGAAGACAACAGGACGGTGACAGCTGTGGAGGAGAAGCAGCCATATCCTCGTCATCCAGGGAGGTTTGATCAGAATCTTCAGCTGATGTGTAGAGAAGCTCTGACTGGTCGCTGTTACTGGGAGGTCGAGTGGACAGGAAACGTTTATACATCAGTGACTTACGGAGGAAACAACAGTGGTGAATACGAAGATAACTATAGGTTTGGAGAGAATGATTGGTCCTGGAGTGTGAACTGCTATGGTGATAAAGACAGAAGACCCCCCTCTGGTAGAGTAGCAGTGTATCTGGATCATCCTGCTGGCTCTCTCTCCTTCTACAGAGTCTCCTCTGACACACTGATCCTCCTCCACACCGTCAGAACCACATTCCATGAACCTGTCTATGCTGGGTTTGGGTTTGGGTTTAAGTCGTGGTTTGATCAGTATCCGTTCAAGTCTGATGGTTCTTCTTCACTGTCTCTGTGTCCTCTGAAGGGCTGAGAGTCTCTCCTGTGGACAGAAACTGACTGCAGATCAGCTGCTGAAGTCAGTTCAGTGTGTTCACCATCGC
This sequence comes from Trematomus bernacchii, assembly GCF_902827165.1. Lineage (NCBI taxonomy): Eukaryota > Metazoa > Chordata > Actinopteri > Perciformes > Nototheniidae > Trematomus > Trematomus bernacchii. Next base: position 1,443,354 of record NW_022987521.1, on the reverse strand, counting down.
ACACACACACACACACACACACACACACACACACACACACACACACACACACACACACACACACACACGTCTCTCACAACGTCTAATAATATGAAACACAATTGTTGGTAATTTCTTCAATGTTTGGATTATACTGCAATGTAATGAGACTGTCCCATATCTTCTTACGTTTCTAAATACTTTCAATAAAATATTTTCTTTTCATTCAGGCACTTTGTCTTTCCTATGTTTCATTAAGTTTAGTTATGAAGCACATTTAAAAACAGCACAGTTTGACTAAAGAGCTTTACAAAGAGATTATAGAAAAGAGAAGAACAGTACTAAACTCTCCATGGACTAAAGTTCAATTCTGTCTTTTAAGAATAAGCTATGCATCAAACTCTCATGTGTTCTGTTTAATCAGAGTCTGTTACTCTAACTGTACTGAAGAGTAAATGGTGGTAAGGAAGTCTGTGTTCATATCCTGGCTCCTAACATGGATGTTCAACCTCCAACATGAATTTGGGAGCCAGCCAGGAGGGACGGGACTCTGGGACCTGCATGAAGGACAGCTCGCTCTAATGTAACGCGGGTAAATTGTCAGGGTTTGGGTTCTACATCAACATGTGTCCCCTCTTCTTCATGTCTCTTCTACATCAACATGTGTCCCCTCTTCTTCATGTCTCTTCTACATCAACATGTGTCCCCTCTTCTTCATGTCTCTTCTACATCAACATGTGTCCCCTCTTCTTCATGTCTCTTCTACATCAACATGTGTCCCCTCTTCTTCATGTCTCTTCTACATCAACATGTGTCCCCTCTTCTTCATGTCTCTTCTACATCAACATGTGTCCCCTCTTCTTCATGTCTCTTCTACATCAACATGTGTCCCCTCTTCTTCATGTCTCTTCTTCATCAACATGTGTCCCCTCTTCTCCATGTCTCTTCTACATCAACATGTGTCCCCTCTTCTCCATGTCTCTTCTTCATCAACATGTGTCCCCTCTTCTTCATGTCTCTTCTACATCAACATGTGTCCCCTCTTCTTCATGTCTCTTCTACATCAACATGTGTCCCCTCTTCTCCATGTCTCTTCTACATCAACATGTGTCCCCTCTTCTTCATGTCTCTTCTTCATCAACATGTGTCCCCTCTTCTCCATGTCTCTTCTACATCAACATGTGTCCCCTCTTCTTCATGTCTCTTCTTCATCAACATGTGTCCCCTCTTCTTCATGTCTCTTCTACATCAACATGTGTCCCCCTCTTCTTCATGTCTCTTCTACATCAACATGTGTCCCCTCTTCTTCATGTCTCTTCTACATCAACATGTGTCCCCTCTTCTTCATGTCTCTTCTACATCAACATGTGTCCCCTCTTCTTCATGTCTCTTCTACATCAACATGTGTCCCCTCTTCTTCATGTCTCTTCTACATCAACATGTGTCCCTCTTCTTCATGTCTCTTCTTCATCAACATGTGTCCCCTCTTCTCCATGTCTCTTCTACATCAACATGTGTCCCCTCTTCTCCATGTCTCTTCTTCATCAACATGTGTCCCCTCTTCTTCATGTCTCTTCTACATCAACATGTGTCCCCTCTTCTTCATGTCTCTTCTACATCAACATGTGTCCCCTCTTCTCCATGTCTCTTCTACATCAACATGTGTCCCCTCTTCTTCATGTCTCTTCTTCATCAACATGTGTCCCCTCTTCTCCATGTCTCTTCTACATCAACATGTGTCCCCTCTTCTTCATGTCTCTTCTTCATCAACATGTGTCCCCTCTTCTTCATGTCTCTTCTACATCAACATGTGTCCCCTCTTCTTCATGTCTCTTCTACATCAACATGTGTCCCCTCTTCTTCATGTCTCTTCTACATCAACATGTGTCCCCTCTTCTTCATGTCTCTTCTACATCAACATGTGTCCCCTCTTCTTCATGTCTCTTCTACATCAACATGTGTCCCCTCTTCTTCATGTCTCTTCTTCATCATGTGTCCCCTCTTCTTCATGTCTCTTCTACATCAACATGTGTCCCCTCTTCTTCATGTCTCTTCTACATCATGTGTCCCCTCTTCTTCATGTCTCTTCTACATCAACATGTGTCCCCTCTTCTTCATGTCTCTTCTACATCAACATGTGTCCCCTCTTCTTCATGTCTCTTCTACATCATGTGTCCCCTCTTCTTCATGTCTCTTCTACATCAACATGTGTCCCCTCTTCTTCATGTCTCTTCTACATCAACATGTGTCCCCTCTTCTTCATGTCTCTTCTACATCAACATGTGTCCTCTCTTCTTCATGTCTCTTCTTCATCAACATGTGTCCCCTCTTCTTCATGTCTCTTCTACATCAACATGTGTCCCCTCTTCTTCATGTCTCTTCTTCATCAACATGTGTCCCCTCTTCTTCATGTCTCTTCTACATCAACATGTGTCCCCTCTTCTTCATGTCTCTTCTACATCAACATGTGTCCCCTCTTCTTCATGTCTCTTCTACATCAACATGTGTCCCCTCTTCTTCATGTCTCTTCTACATCATGTGTCCCCTCTTCTTCATGTCTCTTCTACATCAACATGTGTCCCCTCTTCTTCATGTCTCTTCTACATCAACATGTGTCCCCTCTTCTTCATGTCTCTTCTACATCAACATGTGTCCTCTCTTCTTCATGTCTCTTCTACATCAACATGTGTCCCCTCTTCTTCATGTCTCTTCTACATCAACATGTGTCCCCTCTTCTTCATGTCTCTTCTTCATCAACATGTGTCCCCTCTTCTTCATGTCTCTTCTACATCAACATGTGTCCTCTCTTCTACATCAACATGTGTCCCCTCTTCTTCATGTCTCTTCTACATCAACATGTGTCCCCTCTTCTTCATGTCTCTTCTACATCAACATGTGTCCCCTCTTCTTCACGTCTCTTCTACATCAACATGTGTCCCCTCTTCTTCATGTCTCTTCTTCATCAACATGTGTCCCCTCTTCTTCATGTCTCTTCTTCATCAACATGTGTCCCCTCTTCTTCATGTCTCTTCTACATCAACATGTGTCCCCTCTTCTCCATGTCTCTTCTTCATCAACATGTGTCCCCTCTTCTTCATGTCTCTTCTTCATCAACATGTGTCCCCTCTGTGTAAAGAGACTCTGAAAGTTTCAGGAACAAAGATTCTCTCTCTTTGTCATTTCTATAAAAACCTGTCTGAAAATGAGCTGATCAGATTTTGGCCACTTTATGATGTCATAACCATGTTTTGGCTTGTGTAACCATTAGCCAATCAGCAACCAAGGTAACGTACAGACATGGGGTGAACACCTTTCAAATAAAACAGAAATATATTGAAACAAAATCTAAAAAACAATGACCTTTTGCTATTTCTTTAATATTTTGAATCGTACCGTAATACAATAAATGTAAAACTGTGATGTTTCTTTAACTCTAAATACAATATTCTTAATCTTGAGAGCTAGCTTTTGTTCATTTAATCAGTTTCGTCCTTACTAAGTATTAATAGAGCAAATGAAAAAAACAGCAACCATCTGATATTACACGTCACCACCGCTAAGCTAAAGGTGGCTAATGTTGGGCTATAAAGGAACTACAGCACGGTCACATGACTTCACGTCACCACCGCTAAGCTAAAGGTGGCTAATGTTGGGCTATAAAGGAACTACAGCACGGTCACATGACTTCACGTCACCACCGCCAAGCTAAAGGAGGCTAATGTTGGGCTATAAAGGAACTACAGCACGGTCACATGACTTCACGTCACCACCGCTAAGCTAAAGGCGGCTAATGTTGGGCTATAAAGGAACTACAGCACGGTCACATGACTTCACGTCACCACCGCTAAGCTAAAGGTGGCTAATGTTGGGCTATAAAGGAACTACAGCACGGTCACATGACTTCACGTCACCACCGCTAAGCTAAAGGTGGCTAATGTTGGGCTATAAAGGAACTACAGCACGGTCACATGACTTCACGTCACCACCGCTAAGCTAAAGGTGGCTAATGTTGGGCTATAAAGGAACTACAGCACGGTCACATGACTTCACGTCACCACCGCTAAGCTAAAGGTGGCTAATGTTGGGCTATAAAGGAACTACAGCACGGTCACATGACTTCACGTCACCACCGCTAAGCTAAAGGTGGCTAATGTTGGGCTAGTTCTGGTAGGCGACGATAGGTTGGGGCGGGACGTTGCCAGGAGTTCAACGTAAAGCCAGCCCACATTTTAGTAATGTCGTCATGACGCAGCAAATCTGGATCCGTTGTTCCCTCGTTTTTAGAGATGTGGGTACGGAGGAAAAGAGAGAGGGTTTTATTTCTGACACTTTGTGAGTCTCCTGACACACCGGGGACACATGTTTATGTATAAAAGACATCCGAAAGTGCATTTTGCATGACAGGAGACCTTTAAAATAACATTTATATTATAGGTAGATGTGCCTGAATTCTCTCTTTTGTTTTCACAGTTTTTGCCACCAATGCATTGACTCTGACCACATCCTGTTTGTGAAACAGGAAACAGAGAAAGGTGTCACCTGGTTGCCTCCGTTCCTCTGCCAGTACTTGAAAAGGCTCATGAAAGAAGACGCAGATAAAGCTCTATGCAGATGGCGCCTGATTATATCACATAATATAATAATATCAAATAAAGTACTTCTTAGGCGTAGGCACCACGAGGACGAAAACGGGTTGAATCCGCATATTTCTCATGCGTATAGCCCTTTAAGCTCGACGACGCCGTAACAGAAACGTAGAAACAGACCCCGCAAACGACAACGGGTCCAAAGGTGGATAGATCTGGGAACTGAGTGCTCTGGGGGGTCAAACGGGGCCGTGGGGTCGCCTATACGGTCATGCGTTTCATAGCCCCGCCTCTCCCCGCCTCTCCCCACCTCTGCTGCTCACCCCCGCAAAAGTACACTGCACACTGAATTCAGATTATTTATCTTTATCTCGATATGAACATAAACGCGAGTGAAGTCTAATCTGACAGGACGGAGACACGCAGCTCCTCCGGCTGTGAAGCAGCGAGAGCAAAACACACACTTCAAGTCAGATCATCACCCTTAGCTATTTTAAATACCTCTCAAACTAAACTAGTTATAAATATGTTTATTTTTACTGTCGGGTTTACTTACTGGATCAGCTGCTGCATGAGGAAGCATGAAGATTTAAACTTTAACACACATTGACCGGCGAAAAACTCTGCGCGGTTCCCTCGGCCCCCACCGCGGAGAATAAACAGAAGTGCAGCCATGACAACCATTCTTCTTCGCTGCTTTTGTGGAGGAAGTTACAGCGCCACGTACAGGTTCGGCATATGTACTGCAGCATTTCCAGCGGTTGGATGTAAACGGAGCCGTCTCGTGGAGCTTGACACAATCCGGTGTATATTGCGTGTGGTCGGAAGGTTTTTTGCGGTTGCGTTTGCGTTACTCCGATGCCTTTGCCGTATTTGTCCTCGTGGAGCCGGGGCCTTAAAGGTGGGGTAGGTCATTTTGGAGAAACCAGCTCGAGTGCGCTAGAATTCGAAATTACACAACCGGAAAAATGTTCGTGTGTGTTGGCCCCTCCTCCAACACACACGAACGTGCACATGACCAATGAGGGCACGAGATAAGTTTGTGCACAGATGGAAGGCTTTGTTAGTTCCCTGACCGGGGACACATCTTTGTATAAAAGACATCAGAAAGTGCATTTTGCATATTAGGTGACCTTTAAGGCGAATTATGTGATGCTCCCCCACCCCCAGATCTCCACACAGAGCCCCCCCCCCCCTGTTTACAATACCTACCCATCTAACAAGCTAGCTAGCAAATGTTAGCTTTCTAGCTATCTATATCGCTAGAAATGTAACAGTTATCTGATTACGTCTTTTGTTATGTAACTGCAGGGAATACACTTACTTTTCTTGTATCCTGATTATCCCGTTACATGTAATCTGTTACTCCCCACGCCTGATAACACTCAGAGCAGCACTTTAGCATGTACTGTATGTTGTTGCAGAAACAGACATATTTTCATGTGTTTCTCTTTGCCCACATTTTCTTTTTCATCTGGAAACATGATGTAGAGTTGACGTGTTAAGCTGTTCCAGTTTTAGATAACGAACCCTGTTGCCCCTCATCTCCGCTCCCTCTCCCCGCTGAGGTTTGTCCTCAAAGACGAGCAGAGGGTGGAGGCCATGGGGAGTGAGTTCAAATTTGAATAAGTGATAGACACACCTAGCTGGAAACATGTTGTCTGTTTGACTAAAATAGAAGACTCCACAGAGTCGGGGTCTGCTGTGTGCTAAATGTTTTGACAGGAAATGATTATTATCCAAGAGGGATCACTTTGAGGAGGTGAACTCTTTCCATCTCATTTCCTTTCATAAGATAAATCTCACGGTGTGTTTGTTTGTGTTGGTAAAGTTTGTGTGCATGTGTTTTGATTGGTGGTAAGAAGTCATCTATCTATCCATCTATCTTTAGCTAGCTAACAATACCTACCCATTTAAGAAGCTAGCTAGAAATGTAACAAGGTTCAAGGTTCAAGGTTCTTTATTTTGTCAAATGTAAATAGCTACAGAGTAGTTATGCCAATGAAAATCTTAGGTCACAGGCTTCTCCAACATAGCAACACAAAACACAGATAAACAGAAAAATATAGTGCAAGTAAATAGAAAATACAAAAAGAAAAATAGTTTAAAAAAGTGAAATAGTGAAATAGTGCAATAAGAGTCTATGTGCAAGTTATGTCATGTCTCGGAAACTTATTATGAAAGTGTATTCTTTATATTAGTTTTGTCATGTCCCTTTGTTCTGTGCCCTCTGTCTTATTGTGAAAAGTAATTCTCCCTCTCGTTTCAGGACTCCATGCTCCCCGCCCCTATGTGTCTCCTGTGTTCCTGATTGTTTACCCCGCCCTGATTGTTTCCACCTGTGTCCCTCACCTTGTGTATATATTGTTTTAGTCCCCACCTGTCCAGTGCCAGTTTGTTTCCTCATTCATGACTACATTCAAGCCTGCTCCATGGTCGTATTCCATTTGCATGCTCCTGATGATTGCTATTAGTTTTTTCCTCGAAAGAGTGATTTTGTTTTTCCCTGTTTTGTTACTGTGCTAAATCCAGTAAAGTCTTTATTTTTTAATACCACCTGAGTCTGAGTCTGAGTTGTGCATTTGAGTTCATGCCTCTGAGTTCACCCCTTGACAAGTTATGGAATGATATATTAAATAAATAGATAAATAATGACTAAGTAGCAGATGAATGTTATGGATGTTGTTTCAACAGTTCAGGTGTTTAACAGTCTTAATGCCTGTGGGATGAAACTGTCTCTGAGTCTGGTGGTTTTAGTCCGGATGCTGCGGTAGCGCCTGCCAGACAGCAGCAGACAGAACAGTTTGTGGCTGGGGTGATGGGGGTCTTTTGTAATCCTGAGGGATTTCTTCCTGAGCCGCTGGGAGTAAAGGTCCCCCATGGATGGCAGCTCCGTCCTGGTGATGTTCTGTGCAGTTTTCACCACCCTCTGTAAAGCCTTACGGTTGAGGTCGGTGCAGCTGCCATACCAGGCCGTGATGCAGCCAGTCAGGATGCTCTCTATGGTGCACCTGTAGAAGGTCAGGATGCTCTCTATGGTGCACCTGTAGAAGATCAGGATCCTCTCTGGTGCACCTGTAGGAGGTCAGGATCCTCTCTATGGTGCACCTGTAGAAGGTCAGGATGCTCTCTATGGTGCACCTGTAGAAGGTCAGGATGCTCTCTATGGTGCACCTGTAGAAGGTCAGGATCCTCTCTATGGTGCACCTGTAGAAGGTCAGGATGCTCTCTATGGTGCACCTGTAGAAGGTCAGGATGCTCTCTATGGTGCACCTGTAGAAGGTCAGGATCCTCTCTATGGTGCACCTGTAGAAGGTCAGGATGCTCCCTGGTGCACCTGTAGAAGGTCAGGATCCTCTCTATGGTGCATCTGTAGAAGGTCAGGATCCTCTCTATGGTGCACCTGTAGAAGGTCAGGATCCTCTCTATGGAGCACCTGTAGAAGGTCAGGATGCTCTCTATGGTGCACCTGTAGAAGGTCAGGATGCTCTCTATGGTGCACCTGTAGAAGGTCAGGATCCTCTCTATGGTGCACCTGTAGAAGGTCAGGATGCTCTCTATGGTGCACCTGTAGAAGGTCAGGATGCTCTCTATGGTGCACCTGTAGAAGGTCAGGATCCTCTCTATGGTGCACCTGTAGAAGGTCAGGATCCTCTCTATGGTGCACCTGTAGAAGTTGCAGAGTATCCTGGAGTCCATTTTGAACCTCCTCAGCCTGCGGAGGAAGAAGAGCCGCTGTCGAGCTTTCTTGGTGATGGTGAACAGTTATCTGATTAGAGGTAACGTTTTTTTTTGGTGGTATGAAGTCATTGTTCAGCATAAGAATTAAAAGACTTTCTGTAACGATGGAACATGTTGATACAGAATTTGAGTACAAGTGAGGATATATAGGCAGTTAGTAAGGAAGGTGTTTTAATCTTCATTCGGTTGAGGAACAGCCTGCCAGAAAACTGAGGGCAGCAGAGAGCCAACTCAAGACCCTCCTTTTAAATATGGCTTTACATTTTAATTTATTTTTATCCAAAGAGTGTAGGCATGTACAAGATTGATCCATACATCACCAGAGCACAGACATGAAGGCTGCAGTAATAAGTCGGTTTTTGGTCTCGAAAGAAAAACAAGACTCATTTTTATTCTCAAATGTGTTGAAGGTGAGAGAATCACTAATTATAATTCCAAGATATTCGTATTGAACCTCAGCTTCAATCTCAAATTCTACAAATATCAAGGTTCAAGGTTCTTTATTGTCAAACTGACATAGCTACAGAGTAATTATGTCGTTGAAAATCTTATGTCACAGGCTTCTCCAACAATGCAACATAATAATACAGATAGTAAAAGTAATACAAAAAGAAAAATAGTTCTAAAATAAAGTGAGTATGTGGAATAGTGCAGTACGAGTCTATATACAAGTTATTGGAATGATATATATTAGATAGTAGATATATATTACTAAGAAGCAGATGAATGTTTTGAAATTGTTTCAGCAGTTTAATTTTTTAACAGTCTCACTGCCCGCGGGAAGAAACTGTCTCCGAATCTTCTTGTCCTTGCCAGGATGCTGCGGTAACGTCTGCCAGACGGCAACAGAAAGAACAGTTTGTGGCTGGGGTGACGGGGGTCTTTGATAATCCGTAGGGATTTCTTCCTGAGCCGCTGGGAGTAAAGGTCCTCCATGGATGGCAGCTCCGTCCTGGTGATGTGCTGTGCAGTTTTCACCACCCTCTGTAAAGCCTTACGATCGAGGTCGGTGCAGCTGCCGTACCAGGCCGTCATGCTGCCAGTGAGGATACTCTCTATCGTGCACCTGTAGAAGTTGCAGAGTATCCTGGAATCCATTTTGAACCTCCTCAACCTGCGGAGGAAGAAGAGCCGCTGTCGAGCTTTCTTAGTGATGGTGGTGGTGTGAAGAGACCATGTCAGGTCCTCAGTGATGTGGACCCCAAGGAACCTGAAGCTGCTGACTCTCTCCACCGTAGTCCCATTGATGGCGATGGGGGCGTGTCCCTCTCCCTGCTGCTTCCTGTAATCCACAATCAGCTCCTTTGTTTTGCTGATGTTGAGATGGAGGTTGTTATCATGGCACCAATATGTCAGGTTTTCCGACCTCCTCTCTGTACGCCGTCTCGTCGTCGTCTGTGATCTGGCCGATGGCGGTCGTGTCATCAGCAAACTTCACGATGGTGTTGGAGCTGTGTGTGGCCAAATATACGATAGGAGGGAGGTTCAAAGGTTTAGATTTTGCTTTCGAGAACAACATGAGCTTTGTCTGGTCAGCATTTCGTCACAGGGTATGTTGTTAAGTGTTAAAAGCAATCTGGAGCTCACAAAGAGCCTGATTTGGGGTAAACGCAGAGCAATATATCACCCTATCGTCAGCGTAAAGGGAACATTTGATTAAGAGGTCCTAATGCCCCTTTCACACCAACACGGTTCCAGGGCCGGTTCAGAGCTAGAGCCTGATAAGCACCGGTTTTTCCTGTTCACACCGCAGCGGAGCCGGCTCTTTTCCCCCGAAAACCGGTTCTTATCAAGCACCAACAAATGGTCGGTCTAGAAGCAAGAACCGCATACGCCGCGCTGATTGTATGTATGCGGATTTTGCTGATAGAAAGTTCTTAAACCAACTAACAACTTGATCTTAAAGACAGGTCCTCCAGTTAAGGATTATGTTTGTCTTGCTTATCAATAAAAAACATGTGATTACCTATCAGAATGCTTTAGTTTTTGCAAGTTACTGGTGTATACGCTTACAGTTTATTAGACAGTGTTGGTGAACAGACACGTTTTAATGCATTTGACCACCTTGTCTTTCTTTTCTGTTCCACACAGTTCAGCTGGTAAAGCTCGATGCCTTTTAGAGGAGACAGAAATAAATAAAGACGGGCTGTTCTTCAGAGCCTGTGACAGCTTAATGAGACTGACGATTACAGACGTTAATAGCTGACATTTACTCTTCAGCACTCTGGACGTAACACCAAGAAAACGAAAGAAAGTGACTCATGAAAAGTCTGTAGGTTCAACTTTGCCAGTTTAACTGTCAGTACATGTTCGTCTGGTTGTTTACTGTCCTCACTTTCCACTCTACCATCTCTCCACAATGTTTTATCTATCAGTTTCTCTTTGTCTTCTCTCAATGTCAAGTTCTGGACGTTAAAAATACCCCACGGCAATCTATTCATTCGTCCAAATCCTCAGAAACAAACATCTTGTATTGCTTCTGTATTTATCCAGTGAGATAATCCTTGCCAGCACACTGCAATCTATCACTTACATACACAATTCTTTACAAGTAACACACCAGTATCTCCTCTCCGCCATGTTCACTTTTTATCTCTACCTTATCTTAGCTGTATGGGTATCTGAAGAGGTTATTAATGTCCTCATTGCTTTTGGAAGAGATAACGTCACTTAATTCACTTCATGCCTCGTCTGCTCAAGGGCGCTTTAACATTGCCTTGTTTTGTGTTCAGTTAGAGAGCGAAGTGCCTGGCGTCACCAATTGATCAACCTTTACTTGACAAAGAAACTTTACATAGGCTTTTAAATGAATGTAGATTAAGCTAGCTAACAAGTTACAACAATAGCAAATGTTAGCTAGCTTGTAAAACAAGAAAACAGTTTGAAAGGGGAGTGATTTGTAAAATACCCATAAAGAAAAATAAAATCTGCTTACAGTTCTGTTTCATATGGGTGTTGAGAGCTGTATCCATAGATCTCTTAATGTTGCTCTCAAAGTGCACCAAATCGATGCTTTTAACAGGGGAGCATGCCCCCGGACCCCCCTAGGGCAGCGGTTTTCAAAGTGTGAGGCGCGCCTCCCTGGGGGGGCGCCAGAGAGCTGCCACTGGTTTATGGAAACGACCTCTAATTTATTAAAGTTAATCCCTGTTTGTAAATGTTTTTTTTTTTTTTTTTAAATGTAAATAGTTTGTACATGTTCATTAGGGGTGTAACGGTTGACAAACATTTCGGTTCGGTACGTACCTCGGTTTTTAGGTCACGGTTTGGTACGTTTTCAGTACAGCAGAAAAAATTATAAAAATATTTTTTGTTTTTTTTTAATTATTATTAAATTGTAAATAATGTATTCACTCAAATAAATACAAAATATAATAAAATAAACATTAAGGTGCAGCATTTCGATGAACTGAAATAATCGCGTGGAGGGTCTGCTAACAAGCGACCAACAGAAAGGTTCATGTTAATGTTGTTGCACCTCACAAATGCCTAACACTGTTATCCCCAAATGAAAGATCACAACCTGTTTTGAAATATACAATATGAATGCACAATATGGTTAGATATAGGTTAGAACGTTGTTGTATACGATACGATTCTTTAACTGTCAGATCAAGTCTGAAATGTGACTTGCATCACAGCAGCTCCATGTGTAACATCAACATAGACAAATAAGACAAACACAATACATGAGAAACAAACAACAAACATGTACCATAACAGCAGGATCAGTGAGAGCTGCTCAAAGAGCCTTCAGCGTGCATCTGATCTGTAGCTCTGTGTTTACTGAGAGGATGGACTGGAGCACAAAGGATGCTTCAGTCTGACTTTATTGAATCTCCATTAGATGGTAGCAGTTCATATCCTCTGTCAGAGCATGCTTTTGGTCCCAGATGATGCTGTTGGACAGCCTCTCAGGTTATTATGGTCTGTGAGTCAGAAAGTCTCTGACAGGGTGACCAACAATCTTTGAGCAGATTTCTAACAGTTGGAGCAGTTTTGCCGAAGTAACAACATACTGATACCGGTTAGTAAAAACCATGAATTAATGCTTTGACAAGTCTGCAGACAGACGGCAGGCGAAACACCTTTTAAAATACGTGTTTTCTGAATGGAGATCGGCTAAGCTAACGCAGTATATGCTCCGACCGTCCACACTCACAACAACGGCCTATACAGACATAAATAAAGCAGCGACTGTATTCTCCATGACACAGGCAGTCTGTGGTTTGTACTTGTTTAACTTTTGTCTAGTTTCTGAACAGATATGAGGAGCTGTGAGCTCTGAGTGCTAACAGCTAACGGCTGATGTTGGTTTTGTGGTTCACATTGAAGATGACGTCACGGCTCTGCCTACACTGCGTTACTATAGTTACTGCCCCAGTTCCTAAACTGTATTGGAAACGCAGCATAAAGTGAGCCTGGCCTACCAAGGCCTAACTATGCCGTACTAAGCCGTGCGAGGCCCTGCAGTGGAAATGCGCCATAAGTGGATGTCATTGAAGACCTTTACAAGAGCAGTCTCAGTGCTGTGGTGACTGGAACACATCCAAACAGTTATTTAAATGCAAGAAATGACTCAACTTTTGAAAAACAACTTTTTCAATGATTTTACCTAGAAATGGGAGATTTGATATGGGCCTGTAATTGTTCATTACTGAGGCATCTAGATGATTCTTTTTTAAGAGCGGTTTAATGACTGCAGTTTTCAGAGCCTGTGGAAAAACACCTGAGTGAAGAGATGTGTTTACTATATGAAGTAGATCTGAGGCCATGCAAGGAAAAACATCTTTGAAAAATCCTGTTGGAATAATATCAAGGCAGCAGGAGGAGGATTTTAGAAGTTGTATAATGTCCTCTAAGTTTTTATCATTCATCTGATTGAACTGTGTCATGGTGTTTGAATTGATATTAGGTGGACATAGGGACAACACATTTGCTGTACCTGATACAGAGGCACTGACTGCTTGTCTGATTTTCTGAATGTTGTCAGTGAAGAAGGCAAAGTCATTGCACGCCCTGGTGGATAGAAATTCAGAGGCTACTGACACTGGGGGGTTAGTTAGTCTGTCGACGGTAGCAAACAAGGCACGTGCGTTGTTTTTGTTTTTGGCAATGATGTCAGAGAAGAAAGACGGTCGTGCAATTCCAAATTATAAAAGCCAAGTCTCTCTTTATAGATTTCAAAGTGAACCTGGAGATTTGTTTTTCTCCACCTACGTTCAGCTTTTCGACACTCTCTTTTTTCTGTTCTCACGGTCATGGCCTTTCTCCATGGAGATATTTTCTTCCCAGTCACTTCCTTTACCTTAGTTGGAGCAATGGCATCTATAACATTTTTATTTTTGAATTAAAATGATCTACTAGCTCATTTACTGAGATGTTAGCAGGGGCAAGTGTGGAAGAAACATTCTGAGTAAACATTTCCCTTGTGTTTTCAGTTAAATATCGCTTTGTGGTTACCTCTTTTTGAACATGTGTGAACAGAAATAGAGCTCTCAAAGGAATGATCAGAGAGTGCAACATCAGTCACCACAACCTCAGAGATATTCAGACCCTTTGAGATCATTAAGTCCAGAGTGTGCCCCTTATTGTGCGTGGGCTCCGTCACATGCTGAGTCAGTCCATAGTTATCAAGAACACAAAACAGTTCTTTAGCCCCTCTGTCCTGGGGGTTGTCAACATGGATGTTAAAATCACCAACAATGACTAGACGGTCAAAGTCAATACACACTAAAGACAGCAGTTCAGTAAAGTCATCAGAAGCTAGTAAAGAGCACAGCTGAACTCCCGCAGCCCTGGGGGGCTCCTACATTGGTTGTGATGGCAGGGTTTTGTTAACCTTCACAAGTTGCTCTCTACTGGTGAGGAAAGCGGCATACCAGTAAATCAGGTATGGATTTACTTCTATTTTGGCTATTTTTGACACCAAGATGTCTGCTTGTATTGTGCTGAATGCTGCTGAGAAGTCTAGGAAGAGGGCTCTTGCATAGGTGTGACGTTTATCTAAATGTTTAGTAATGATATGAACCAGAGTAGCAACAGTACCACCCCCTTCCTTATAGGCAAATTGGTATGGATCAAGTATGTCTTGTCCGTCACAATAGGTTTAGCTGAAGAGGTCATTCCTGTCATGGTTCTCATGGTGTCCCACACCTTTTTGGGGTCTTTGGCTTTAAAAGCCAAGTCCTACGAAATCCTGACCCCAGTTTCCGCATTTAAATCAGTTAAAAGACAGTGGTTATGAAAACTAGAGTTTTATTTTCAACATTAACAACAATGGAGAGTGGGGCTCTGAAATCATAGGTAATAGGGGGAATAATTGGGCAGTTCAGTGTGTGTATAGAGGTGCGTGTGGTTCAAACGTAGCAGCCTGCGGTCGCTCGTTAGCTGTTCTAATGAAGGTAAACACAGTGAAGGCACAGCTCTTTGCAGCTGGTGCTGCTCTTCTCAGATTCTGCTGAGTTACACGTTACTGCCTCCTGGTGCCGCAGAGATTTCATGAAGTGAAGGAGGTTTTCCTTCTATAAAACCGGTGCTTGAACAAATAACTCTATACCCCTGGCCGAAATGTCCCTAAAATGAAGTCTGAGTTTGAAATATATCTCAATACTTTCTCCTGCGAACGAGATACTTTCTCTCTTTTCTTTCATTGCCCTCTAGGGGCTTCGTACAATACAAAAACAAATGCTAATATTTTTATTTTAAAAAGTAAAGTCCTTTCGAGTCATCTGTCTCAAGCATAAGTCAAGTCATGAATACCAAGTCAAAGTCAAGTCGAGTCTTTTATCAATGTTAGTCAAGCAAGTCTCAAGTAAAAAAAATATGCGAGTCAAGTCATGTGACTCAAGTCAAGTCATGGGACTCGAGTCAAGTCATGTGACTCGAGTCCCCCACCTCTGGTATATACTTTGGTTAGAATATTGCTGTATCAAATATAATATAAATATAATAAACACAAACAGTTGACAAGTAGTATTTTGTTAACTCAAGGTTTATATTAAGTGAGTTTTTATTGTGTTGCCTTGTGTGTTGCGTTCCCTACTGGGCTAGGGGAACCAGAGGAGGGTAACAACATATGAAATAACCGGGAGAGAAAAAAGGAGGAAACTGAGCTATGAAGCCACAAAGATGGTCTTTAATTAATAACAAAGTAAAGAGGCTCACCAGCCAACAAACTTAAGGTAAACTAGAACAACTCTCTAGTAAAAGGAATAAATTAACACATTACACATCTCCAAACGGTTCACAAAAACACAGGTCTCACACAGACATGGACACTACACACATGCAGCCCAGAGGAGAAGGAGAAGAACGACTGCAGCCTTCCTCAGGTCCTATATGGAGGCCCTGATTGGGGATTGGGAGCACCTGGGGAGAGGCTGCACCTGGGGAGAGGCTGCACCTGGGGAGAGGCTGCACCCGGGGAGAGGCTGCACCCGGGGAGAGGCTGCACCCGGGGAGAGGCTGCACCCGGGGAGAGGCTGCACCCGGGGAGAGGCTGCACCCGGGGAGAGGCTGCACCCGGGGAGAGGCTGCACCCGGGGAGAGGCTGCACCCGGGGAGAGGCTGCACCCGGGGACAACCAGAGGGAGAGAGAGAAACACACAAACACTACGGCACGTAACACACACCCCCCCCCCATAAAACACACGTTGTACCGCTCACAAGCAGCCAACACCGGAGCAACACATCACTCACTGAACACAGATCCACCTCGCTCTGAGCCAGGTCCACAGCCACTGCTTCAGAGACGGGAACACCCACAGCACTGTCACGGACGGACGCAGAACTTAACTGCAACTCACCACTCTGTCGCATTGCAACTGGGTGCCGGCCTTTTGGTTTTTTCATAGACCGCTTGGAAGCTGCCACCTGCTTCTTCCGAGCTACACACTCTGCCACTAGATGACCAGGGTCAAGACAAAAGAAACACAATCTCTTTTTCTTGGGTCCTGGAAGAGAAACAGAATGAGCATGTGCCTGTTACAAGCTTTCCGGAAAGAAACACGATGAGGAGAATCGCTCTGAGCCAAAACACCACTGTGCATTAACACCGGCTCATCCGCCATGGTGGCAGCCTGCTGCAAGGAGGTTCTTTTTCGTTCATTTCAAACAGTATGTTCTGGGACTCAGTTTTTTAAACTCCTCCAGTACTATGAGATCACAAACTGAAGTTAAGTCGTCAGCCTTTGATGACTTACACCATCCGTTGAATAGCTTGCTCTTCTCTATTGCAACGTCTACAAAAGTTTGGCCAGGTGTTTTCTTTAGGCCACGAAAACGCTGTCTATAAGCCTCAGGCTCAAGCTCATACACTTTGAGAATAGTGCATTTAACTTTTTCGTACACAATACAATCTTCAACAGGAAGAGAAGAGCAAACCACCTGAGCCTTACCAACTAGCTTGCACTGTAACAGTATGGCCCACACATCTTTGGGCCATTGCAAAGCAGCAGCAATGCGCTCAAACACAACAAAGTATGACTCAACTTCAGACTCACGAAATACTGGAACCAGCTGAATGTTGTTACCAACATCAAAAGGAGCATCAGAACCTGACAATGGTTGTGTACCCGAAGAGGACCCCACTGAACCTGTCTGCAGCTCGAGCTGACGCATCCTGAAAGCTGTGTCTGCATCTCACTTCCTGATCTCCAGCTCCCTCCTGAGCTGAAACTCTCGCTCCTCCTTCTCCCACTGGAGACGAGCTAACCTCACTTTCAACCTGGCATCTAATTTAGAGCCAGTATGAGAGGACTCACCCAACACAAGGGAGGCCATACTAAACACACTAACTCATTTTCAACACTCACTTAGATCACCTCACTCAACAGGCAAATATATCTGAGGCTACACAAACATTGACTCTTTCAAATAACAAGCTTCCCCAGATCCTGCCTACCACAAACTTACCTACCTATCTTCTGGAGCGTGCCGGGCTCGAGGCGACTTTAAAGGCAAACATCAGCGGCCGAAACCCTGAAACGCCTGCCCCCAACAGGGACTACATCCCCACCCAGGATTACCCCGAAAATAAAACAGGCAAAATAATAAATGAGTGCCTGAAGGAAGGACTGATTCAGCCCAGCTAGACACTCCCCTGTCTAAACTGAGGAAGCTGTTCAACAGTAAGAGACTTCACAGCCAATGCTACACACACACACACACACACACTACTGCTCACCAAACACAATCAAACTAAACTACAAACTGGGCTAGGGGAACCAGAGGGAAGTAACAACATATGAAATAACCGGGAGAGAGGAAAAAGGAGAGGAAACTGAGCTATGAAGCCACAAAGATGGTGTTTCATTAACAACAAAGTAAAGAGGCTCACCAGCCAACAAACTTAAGGTAAACTAGAACAACTCTCTAGTAAAAGAAAGGGAATAAATTAACACATTACACATTACACATCTCCAAACAGTTCACAAAAACACAGGTCTCACACAGAGACAGAGACACTACACACATGCAGCCCAGAGGAGAAGGAGAAGAACGACTGCAGCCTTCCTCAGGTCCTATATGGAGGCCCTGATTGGGGATTGGGAGCACCCGGGGAGAGGCTGCACCCGGGGAGAGGCTGCACCCGGGGAGAGGCTGCACCCGGGGAGAGGCTGCACCCGGGGAGAGGCTGCACCCGGGGAGAGGCTGCACCCGGGGAGAGGCTGCACCCGGGGAGAGGCTGCACCCGGGGACAACCAGAGGGAGAGAGAGAAACACACAAACACTACGGCACGTAACACACACCCCCCCCCCATAAAACACACGTTGTACCGCTCACAAGCAGCCAACACCGGAGCAACACATCACTCACTTAACACAGATCCACCTCGCTCTGAGCCAGGTCCACAGCCACTGCTTCAGAGACGGGAACACCCACAGCACTGTCACGGACGGACGCAGAACTTAACTGCAACTCACCACTCTGTCGCATTGCAACTGGGTGCCGGCCTTTTGGTTTTTTCATAGACCGCTTGGAAGCTGCCACCTGCTTCTTCCGAGCTACACACTCTGCCACTAGATGACCAGGGTCAAGACAAAAGAAACACAATCTCTTTTTCTTGGGTCCTGGAAGAGAAACAGAATGAGCATGTGCCTGTTACAAGCTTTCCGGAAAGAAACACGATGAGGAGAATCGCTCTGAGCCAAAACACCACTGTGCATTAACACCGGCTCATCCGCCATGGTGGCAGCCTGCTGCAAGGAGGTTCTTTTTCGTTCATTTCAAACAGTATGTTCTGGGACTCAGTTTTTAAACTCCTCCAGTACTATGAGATCACAAACTGAAGTTAAGTCGTCAGCCTTTGATGACTTACACCATCCGTTGAATAGCTTGCTCTTCTCTATTGCAACGTCTACAAAAGTTTGGCCAGGTGTTTTCTTTAGGCCACGAAAACGCTGTCTATAAGCCTCAGGCTCAAGCTCATACACTTTGAGAATAGTGCATTTAACTTTTTCGTACACAATACAATCTTCAACAGGAAGAGAAGAGCAAACCACCTGAGCCTTACCAACTAGCTTGCACTGTAACAGTATGGCCCACACATCTTTGGGCCATTGCAAAGCAGCAGCAATGCGCTCAAACACAACAAAGTATGACTCAACTTCAGACTCACGAAATACTGGAACCAGCTGAATGTTGTTACCAACATCAAAAGGAGCATCAGAACCTGACAATGGTTGTGTACCCGAAGAGGACCCCACTGAACCTGTCTGCAGCTCTAGCTGACGCATCCTGAAAGCTGTGTCTGCATCTCACTTCCTGATCTCCAGCTCCCTCCTGAGCTGAAACTCTCGCTCCTCCTTCTCCCACTGGAGACGAGCTAACCTCACTTTCAACCTGGCATCTAATTTAGAGCCAGTATGAGAGGACTCACCCAACACAAGGGAGGCCATACTAAACACACTAACTCATTTTCAACACTCACTTAAATCACCTCACTCAACAGGCAAATATATCTGAGGCTACACAAACATTGACTCTTTCAAATAACAAGCTTCCCCAGATCCTGCCTACCACAAACTTACCTACCTATCTTCTGGAGCGTGCCGGGCTCGAGGCGACTTTAAAGGCAAACATCAGCGGCCGAAACCCTGAAACGCCTGCCCCCCAACAGGGACTACATCCCCACCCAGGATTACCCCGAAAATAAAACAGGCAAAATAATAAACGAGTGC
This sequence comes from Trematomus bernacchii, assembly GCF_902827165.1. Lineage (NCBI taxonomy): Eukaryota > Metazoa > Chordata > Actinopteri > Perciformes > Nototheniidae > Trematomus > Trematomus bernacchii. The sequence continues at coordinate 1,423,864 of NW_022987521.1, read as the reverse complement.
CTGAAGGAAGGACTGATTCAGCCCAGCTAGACACTCCCCTATCTAAACTGAGGAAGCTGTTCAACAGTAAGAGACTTCACAGCCAATGCTACACTTATACACACACACACACACACACTACTGCTCACCAAACACAATCAAACTAAACTACAAACTGGGCTAGGGGAACCAGAGGGAAGTAACAACATATGAAATAACCGGGAGAGAGGAAAAAGGAGAGGAAACTGAGCTATGAAGCCACAAAGATGGTGTTTCATTAACAACAAAGTAAAGAGGCTCACCAGCCAACAAACTTAAGGTAAACTAGAACAACTCTCTAGTAAAAGAAAGGGAATAAATTAACACATTACACGATACACATCTCCAAACAGTTCACAAAAACACAGGTCTCACACAGAGACGGAGACACTACACACATGCAGCCCAGAGGAGAAGGAGAAGAACGACTGCAGCCTTCCTCAGGTCCTATATGGAGGCCCTGATTGGGGATTGGGAGCACCCGGGGAGAGGCTGCACCCGGGGAGAGGCTGCACCCGGGGAGAGGCTGCACCCGGGGAGAGGCTGCACCCGGGGACAACCAGAGGGAGAGAGAGAGAGACACAAACACTACTGCACGTAACATGTGTATTTATGCTTTTTAGATTGACTTTCTCTCTCCGTCTGTTCTAGAAACCAAAAGGAAGAGACGTCAAAGCTGTCAGCAATGTGACAAATCGTTTACAACATCTGGACATTTAAAGAGCCACCTGCGTATTCACATGGGAGACGAACCTTACAGCTGTTTAGAGTGTGGGACAACTTTCACTACATCAGGTGCTCTCAAAACGCTGTCTATAAGCCTCAGGCTCAAGCTCATACACTTTGAGAATAGCGCATTTAACTTTTTCGTACACAATACAATCTTCAACAGGAAGAGAAGAGCAAACCATCTGAGCCTTACCAACTAGCTTGCACTGTAACAGTATGGCCCTACTCTTGTAAAGTTTGATTCCTCACTACGTGAGCGCTTTCATTTTGTTCCTCTATTTTTGTCATCTCGGTTAGAGATTTGATAGTTACCTTTTTTTGTTGTTCATTGCTGTATTTTGGAAAATAAAGTATCTTACTAATACTTTACCTCTGTCTCCCGGGTCGTGCAATTGGGTCCTACATCCTAAGTGTCTGAGTTCGTAACACAGAGACACTACACATGCAGCCAGAGGAGAAGGAGAAGAACGACTGCAGCCTTCCTCAGGTCCTATATGGAGCACCCGGGGAGAGGCTGCACCCGGGGAGAGGCTGCACCCGGGGAGAGGCTGCACCCGGGGAGAGGCTGCACCTGGGGAGAGGCTGCACCTGGGGAGAGGCTGCACCTGGGGAGAGGCTGCACTCGGGGAGAGGCTGCACCTGGGGAGAGGCTGCACTCGGGGACAACCAGAGGGAGAGAGAGAGAGAGACACAAACACTACTGCACGTAACATGTGTATTTATGCTTTTTAGATTGACTTTCTCTCTCCGTCTGTTCTAGAAACCAAAAGGAAGAGAGACGTCAAAGCTGTCAGCAATGTGACAAATCGTTTAACAACATCTGGACATTTAAAGAGCCACCTGCGTATTCACACAGGAGACAAACCGTACAGCTGTGAAGAGTGTGGGACAACTTTCACTACATCAGGTGCTCTCAAAAAAACGCTGTCTATAAGCCTCAGGCTCAAGCTCATACACTTTGAGAATAGCGCATTTAACTTTTTCGTACACAATACAATCTTCAACAGGAAGAGAAGAGCAAACCATCTGAGCCTTACCAACTAGCTTGCACTGTAACAGTATGGCCCACACATCTTTGGGCCATTGCAAAGCAGCAGCAATGCGCTCAAACACAACAAAGTATGACTCAACTTCAGACTCACGAAATACTGGAACCAGCTGAATATTGTTACCAACATCAAAAGGAGCATCAGAACCTGACAATGGTTGTGTACCCGAAGAGGACCCCACTGAACCTGTCTGCAGCTCTAGCTGACGCATCCTGAAAGCTGTGTCTGCATCTCACTTCCTGATCTCCAGCTCCCTCCTGAGCTGAAACTCTCGCTCCTCCTTCTCCCACTGGAGACGAGCTAACCTCACTTTCAACCTGGCATCTAATTTAGAGCCAGTATGAGAGGACTCACCCAACACAAGGGAGGCCATACTAAACACACTAACTCATTTTCAACACTCACTTAGATCACCTCACTCAACAGGCAAATATATCTGAGGCTACACAAACATTGACTCTTTCAAATAACAAGCTTCCCCAGATCCTGCCTACCACAAACTTACCTACCTATCTTCTGGAGCGTGCCGGGCTCGAGGCGACTTTAAAGGCAAACATCAGCGGCCGAAACCCTGAAACGCCTGCCCCCAACAGGGACTACATCCCCACCCAGGATTACCCCGAAAATAAAAAAGGCAAAATAATAAACGAGTGCCTGAAGGAAGGACTGATTCAGCCCAGCTAGACACTCCCCTGTCTAAACTGAGGAAGCTGTTCAACAGTAAGAGACTTCACAGCCAATGCTACACTTATACACACACACACACACACACTACTGCTCACCAAACACAATCAAACTAAACTACAAACTGGGCTAGGGGAACCAGAGGGAAGTAACAACATATGAAATAACCGGGAGAGAGGAAAAAGGAGAGGAAACTGAGCTATGAAGCCACAAAGATGGTGTTTCATTAACAACAAAGTAAAGAGGCTCACCAGCCAACAAACTTAAGGTAAACTAGAACAACTCTCTAGTAAAAGAAAGGGAATAAATTAACACATTACACATTACACATCTCCAAACAGTTCACAAAAACACAGGTCTCACACAGAGACGGAGACACTACACACATGCAGCCCAGAGGAGAAGGAGAAGAACGACTGCAGCCTTCCTCAGGTCCTATATGGAGCACCCGGGGAGAGGCTGCACCCGGGGAGAGGCTGCACCCGGGGAGAGGCTGCACCCGGGGAGAGGCTGCACCCGGGGAGAGGCTGCACCCGGGGAGAGGCTGCACCCGGGGACAACCAGAGGGAGAGAGAGAGAGACACAAACACTACTGCACGTAACATGTGTATTTATGCTTTTTAGATTGACTTTCTCTCTCCGTCTGTTCTAGAAACCAAAAGGAAGAGAGACGTCAAAGCTGTCAGCAATGTGACAAATCGTTTACAACATCTGGACATTTAAAGAGCCACCTGCGTATTCACATGGGAGACGAACCTTACAGCTGTTTAGAGTGTGGGACAACTTTCACTACATCAGATGCTCTCAAAACACATCACTGTATTCATACTGGAGACAAACCATACAGCTGTGAAGAGTGTGGGACAACTTTCACTACATCAGGTGCTCTCAAAACGCTGTCTATAAGCCTCAGGCTCAAGCTCATACACTTTGAGAATAGCGCATTTAACTTTTTCGTACACAATACAATCTTCAACAGGAAGAGAAGAGCAAACCATCTGAGCCTTACCAACTAGCTTGCACTGTAACAGTATGGCCCTACTCTTGTAAAGTTTGATTCCTCACTACGTGAGCGCTTTCATTTTGTTCCTCTATTTTTGTCATCTCGGTTAGAGATTTGATAGTTACCTTTTTTTGTTGTTCATTGCTGTATTTTGGAAAATAAAGTATCTTACTAATACTTTACCTCTGTCTCCCGGGTCGTGCAATTGGGTCCTACATCCTAAGTGTCTGAGTTCGTAACACAGAGACACTACACATGCAGCCAGAGGAGAAGGAGAAGAACGACTGCAGCCTTCCTCAGGTCCTATATGGAGCACCCGGGGAGAGGCTGCACCCGGGGAGAGGCTGCACCCGGGGAGAGGCTGCACCCGGGGAGAGGCTGCACCCGGGGAGAGGCTGCACTCGGGGAGAGGCTGCACCCGGGGAGAGGCTGCACCCGGGGACAACCAGAGGGAGAGAGAGAGAGACACAAACACTACTGCACGTAACATGTGTATTTATGCTTTTTAGATTGACTTTCTCTCTCCGTCTGTTCTAGAAACCAAAAGGAAGAGAGACGTCAAAGCTGTCAGCAATGTGACAAATCGTTTAACAACATCTGGACATTTAAAGAGCCACCTGCGTATTCACACAGGAGACAAACCGTACAGCTGTGAAGCGTGTGGGACAACTTTCACTACATCAGATGCTCTCAAAACACATCACTGTATTCACACAGGAGACAAACCATACAGCTGTTTAGAGTGTGGGACAACTTTCACTACATCAGGTGCTCTCAAAAAACGCTGTCTATAAGCCTCAGGCTCAAGCTCATACACTTTGAGAATAGCGCATTTAACTTTTTCGTACACAATACAATCTTCAACAGGAAGAGAAGAGCAAACCATCTGAGCCTTACCAACTAGCTTGCACTGTAACAGTATGGCCCACACATCTTTGGGCCATTGCAAAGCAGCAGCAATGCGCTCAAACACAACAAAGTATGACTCAACTTCAGACTCACGAAATACTGGAACCAGCTGAATATTGTTACCAACATCAAAAGGAGCATCAGAACCTGACAATGGTTGTGTACCCGAAGAGGACCCCACTGAACCTGTCTGCAGCTCGAGCTGACGCATCCTGAAAGCTGTGTCTGCATCTAATGCCGCGTTTCCACTACAGCACGGAGCACGGTTTAAGAGGGCTGTGACGTCAGCGGCCCGTCTTTGGTTGCGTTTCCACTTGGCCTAGTACCGGCCGGCGGGTCCTAATTCACAGTTTTTCTGGCCTCATAAAATCGCGGGTCTAGGGCCAGAGACAACGAGGCTGAGTCGGGCTGAGTATACTAAACTAGAGAGAGCATCGCTGGCAAGGGGGCTACAACTACAACAAGATGGACATATTTGACCGTGATTTAATTGTAATACACGTTTCAAAATGATGCCGAAGTAACAACATACTGATACCGGTTAGTAAAAACCATGAATTAATGCTTTGACAAGTCTGCAGACAGACGGCAGGGGAAAAACCTTTTAAAATGCGTGTTTTCTAAATGGAGATTGGCTAAGCTAACGCAGTATATGCTCCGACCGTCCACACTCACAACGGCCTATACAGACATAAATAAAGCAGCGACTGTATTCACCATGACACAGGCAGTCTGTGGTTTGTACTTGTTTAACTTTTGTCTAGTTTCTGAACAGATATGAGGAGCTGTGAGCTCTGAGTGCTAACAGCTAACGGCTGTGTTGTTTTTCTGGGGTTCTCATTGAAGATGACGTCACGGCTCCGCCTACACTGCGTTACTATAGATACTACCCCAGTTCCTAAACTGTAATGGAAATGCGCCATAAAGTGAGCCAGTCCTAACAAGGCCTAGCCATACCGAGCGGGGCCGAGCGAGGCCGTGTAGTGGAAACGCGCCATATCTTCCTGATCTCCAGCTCCCTCCTGAGCTGAAACTCTCGCTCCTCCTTCTCCCACTGGAGACGAGCTAACCTCACTTTCAACCTGGCATCTAATTTAGAGCCAGTATGAGAGGACTCACCCAACACAAGGGAGGCCATACTAAACACACTAACTCATTTTCAACACTCACTTAGATCACCTCACTCAACAGGCAAATATATCTGAGGCTACACAAACATTGACTCTTTCAAATAACAAGCTTCCCCAGATCCTGCCTACCACAAACTTACCTACCTATCTTCTGGAGCGTGCCGGGCTCGAGGCGACTTTAAAGGCAAACATCAGCGGCCGAAACCCTGAAACGCCTGCCCCCAACAGGGACTACATCCCCACCCAGGATTACCCCGAAAATAAAAAAGGCAAAATAATAAACGAGTGCCTGAAGGAAGGACTGATTCAGCCCAGCTAGACACTCCCCTGTCTAAACTGAGGAAGCTGTTCAACAGTAAGAGACTTCACAGCCAATGCTACACACACACACACACACACACTACTGCTCACCAAACACAATCACACTTAACAACAAACAATCAAATACTCACTCTGTCTCAAAGATCGGACGGGCCCCCATGTTACGTTCCCTACTGGGCTAGAGGAACCAGAGGGAAGTAACAATATATAAAATAACCGGGCGAGAGAAAAAGGAGGAAACTGTCTACTGAAGCCACAAAGTGATGTTTTAATGGACAAAGAAAAAGGGCTCACCAGCCAACTTGCAAAGCAAACTAAAATAACAATACACGAACAGCTAAACTGGAGCACATCTCCTAACAATTCACACGAACACAGGTCTCACACAGAGACATGCTGCACACATGCAGCCAGAGGAGAAGGAGAGAGGCCACTGCAGCCTTCCTCAGGTCCTTTAAGGAGGCCCTGATTGGGGATTGGGAGCACCTGGGGGAGAGGCTGCACCTGGAGACAATCAGGGAGAGAGAGACACACACACACACAAGCACCAACTGCGGCACGTAACAGCAGCAGAGAACAGTATACCCAACACAACAACCAAGGGTAGGAAGAAAGTGGTGCCATGGTGGAATGAGGAATGCAGCAGGGCTATTAAAGAGCGAAACGATGCATTTAGAGAATTAAAGAAAAACATGACACAAAATAATGTTATAGAGTATCAAAGGAAAAGGGCAGCTGCTCGAAGGACAATCAAATACACACAAAAGAGAACATGGAGAGAATATTGTTCTACCATTGGCAGAGGAGTAACATGAGGTGATGTCTGGTCCATGTTTAAGCGGATGAGTGGGAAAAGGAAATCCATTAAAATGCCAGCTTTGGTTGATGGGGAGAGGCTGGCAGTGACAGATAAAGAGAAGGCAGATATGTTAGGAAGGACACTTGCAGCAGTACATAGTGGGAAGCATCTCAGTGATATTCATAGGCAGCAAAAACAGCAGTTACTAGCAGAGAATGAAAACGTGAAGGAGAAGAGACCGGATAATAGGTCAGCTCTTGATGTGGAATTAGTAAGAGTGAGTAATGATGTGGGAAAAACATTGAAAATGAAAGAGATAATGGCAATAGTGTACTTTGACATTGAAAAGGCTTATGACTCTATGTGGAGGGAGGGATTAAAGGTGGGGTAGGTAAATTTGAGAGACCGGCTCGAGATCGCTAGAATTTGAAAATACACAACCTGAGAAAATCTGCCACTTCCTTACAGAGCCCCTCCTCCAACACACACGAACGCGCACATGACCAATGAGGGCACGAGATAAGTTTGTGCCCCGATGGAAGGCTGACAGGCAGGTAGGCCATCCAGTTACTTTAGCCGGGCCGTGCTTTTTACAGTACTACAGCTTCCACAGATTATATTGTTTTATGGATTTTTTGTCAAAGCACTTCAGATATTCATTGCTATCGGGATGTTAAGAGCATTCCATGGAATATAACAAAAAGCGTATCTCGAGCCGGTTTCTCAAACTTACCTACCCCACCTTTAATGATCAAATTGAGTAGAATGGGTATTGGAGGGAGAATGTACAATTGGGTAAGGGCCTTTTTAACAGACAGGACCAGGGGCGTCGCCTGGACCTGAAAACATTCGGGGCTTAGCCCACAGTGGCGGCGGCACTACAGTGCATGGGCGTCGCAGCCATTATATGAGGGTGGGACAAGTCCCCCCCACTTTTTCAAATGATTAGTTTAGACCCCCCCACTTTTACTATGCGGAAAGTCCGTGAATCGGTCTATCCACTCGCTGCACTTTGTCGAGCGCTGTATCAGTGCTTCACTATCAAATGAAATCCATTCCACTTGCTTATTGAGAGAATGCCCAAATCAATGAAACTCCGTACCATGTTTTCACTGCTACTTTGTACCAAGGCAGATTCTCACATAGCGCGCGCATGTTCAAGGAGTGTTGTCATAGTTGGACAGCTCAGATCTGTTGTATGAAGCGATGCCGGTAGCGGAGGTAAGGCACACACACCAAATGTTCAGGAAATGGTTAATACAGCGAAAATCAAAGCTGACGATCTCTTGGTTTGATATGTTTTCTCCCCCAGACAACATGGGCATAAGAACATTTTTTTCAAAGAAGAGGAAAGTAAGTCATCAGCTGGTAGCAGTTAATCAGTTAACAGTGATGGCGGCGTCTCAATTCTGGAGAGGAGTTTCGTCTTTATGTCATGATAGAGAGATACAAATACTGAATAGTTTAGATGAGAAAAGGCATCGAAATGCCAGGTTACTAGTATTTATCAGTATTTATTATCACTTCACCACCTCTCTTGACATCTAGGCACTTGAGAGTGAGTCAGAGGCAGAATACAGGGACAGTGGAGAGAGGTCCATTGCTGAGGTGAGTGATGAAAGGGAAATGACAGTTGAGAGTAAATTGTGATGTGGACTCTCATCCCAGGATTTTAAGGAAATCAGTGGGGATATTGAACAGGAAACATTTCAGTCAAGGGGCATCATATGACCAATATAGACAGAAGAGCAACATTTATTTGAACATTTAAGTCAATGATACCATTCCTAGGTGAACTTAACATCCGTATGGAGTCAGATCAGTCTCAATATTAATAAATGCTCACAGAAGGATTCACAAATGTATTTTGCGATTTATATATAAATGACTCTCCACAACAATATCTCTCAATGCACTCACAAATATTTATTGTTGTATATAAATGTACAAAAAATGGGCATTTAAACTGCTTTTTATTAATTTAAAGACAGCTCTGAATTAATAATCAAATATGTTTCCTTTCTTTACTACTGGATGAAATTACAAAATGTACCCATCATTTTCCTCATGCTAGTATAGCCACATAAAAGTATCAAACCACCTGTTAAAATGCACCAGAATACAGGAAATCTATATATTTTTTCGCCCCCACACCCCCGTTAAAAATGTCCCCCCCACATTCAGGATGCTTCCTACGCCCATGCTACAGTGGCATTTTTTACTGCAACACTCCCCACGCACACACACAGTACACCCGCGACTGTTACAATGAAGGCTCGATAATCAGCTCACGGCATATAGGCAGGGGTAAAGTGCTATTTATGAGTGGGGGGCTCACCTCCTCAAGGGGGGTCCGGGGGGATGCTCCCCCGGGAAGATTTTTTTTTAAATATTGAAGTTAAATGCATCAATCTGGTGCACTTTGAGAGCAAAATGAAGAGATCTATGGATACCTCTCTCAGCACCCATATGAAGCAGAACTGTAAACAGATGTACTTTTTCTTTATGGATATTTTACTAATCACTCCCCTTTTAAACTGTATTCTTGTTTTACTGCCATATAGTATTTCATAACTGTTTTTTCTTTATTCTCTTTTTTTTAATAACTATAATGATCATATGAAGGTGTGCCGCGGAAATAATCTTTTGAATAATTTGTGACCAAACCGTTTGAGACCCACTGAGATAACTTAGACTAAAGTTAACTATCTAAACAGAGAGTCCTTTAGCTCACCTGAGTCTCTCAGTCTGAGAGGAGAGGACTCTCCTCCAGCTTCTTGTGGAACAAACAGCTCCTTATGTCCGTTAGTGCAGCTAGCTAACCAGATGCTAACAACACGGTCCATGCGGTCCCTCCCTCCCTCTCTCTCTCTCTCTCTATCACACTAAATGCGCTATTGCCCCACACACACACACACACACACACACACACACACACACACACACACACACACACACACACACACACACACACACACACACACACACACACACACACACACACACACACACACACACACACACACACACACACACACCACACACACACACACACACACTCACACTCACACTCACACTCACACTCACACTCACACTCACACTCACACTCACACTCACACACAGAGCCGAGCTTGAATGACACAAGCACACGTTTATTTCCATGCAACTCTCTGATTGGTCTGGTGTCATGCCTCTGTTGCATTCACTGAACACGGGAAATTACATTGCTGCCGTCCTCTCTTGTGTCATGATGAGGTTCACGTAAAGCACGGTTAATGTATTATATTATTGAGGGAGAATTGTCCGGGGCTACAGAAAAAACATTCGGGGCTAAAGCCCCGGATGCCCAGGCCAGGCGACGCCACTGGACAGGACATTTAGAGTAAAGGTTGGAGCAGATATTTCCAATTATTTAGAAATAGAAAATGGTATTCCCAAGGGAGTGCAGTCAGTCCAATATTGTTTAACATCATGATTAATGACATATTTACATGCTTAGAGCCTTAGACACATGCATCCAATCGCCTCTATACGCAGATGATGGGGCTATTTGGATGAGGGGAAGACATGCCCCATACGTAATGGAGAATATAGCTAGAGCGATTAAAAAAGTGGAGAGGTGGTCATATAACTGGGGATTCAAAATGTCAGAAAGCAAGTCATGCTACATGGTATTTACAAATAAACGCAAGATTGATGGCCAACAGCTAACACTATATGATCGTCCAATGACAAAGGTGAATGAGTTCAAATACCTAGGACTGTGGTTTGATAGCAAATATACATGGAAAATGCATATTAATCAAGTGGAAACAAAAGGCTAAAAAGTATTAAATGTATTGAGAGCTGTAGCTGGACCCAGGGACGTGGGTTTGGCTGGACGAGTAAGGAGAGAACGAGGGCATATGGAGTGGAGACCATCACGTTTGCTAAAGCAACCCCATTCAGCCGTGTTCCCCCATGGCTTTCCCCAGAAGCTAACATGGATGTGAGTATCATAGAAAGGAAAAAAGAGTGGCAAATAAATGAGGTGGGAATTAAAACGAATATGTATCTGAACAAAAAGTACTACAATTACCTCAAAATGTACACAGATGGTTCTAAGAACAAGGAAGAGTGTGTTGGAGTTGGTATATACATCCCAGACTTTAAAATATCTATTTCAAAAAGAGCGTCTGATCAAGTATCAGTGTACACAGCAGAAATGCTGGCTGTGATAATAGGATTACAGTGGGTTGAAGAGGTCAGACCAGATAGGGTGGTGATGTGCACAGATTCATTGTCCATATTACAAAGCATACAGTCAACAACAACTGCCAGAGAAGACATTCTCATAGAACTGAATCATAGCCTGTTAAGACTTCACAGAGGCGGCATAGATCTGCAGTTCTGCTGGCTGCCTGCATGAGGGGGTGAAAGGGAACGAGTGTGCTGATAAATGAGCAAAAAGTGCACTACAAAAGGAAATAACATTACAGTTCAACTTGGAGAAGGAGAAGGAAAAGCAGTCATTAAGAAGAAAGGGATGGAGATCTGGCAGAAAAGGTGGGAGAAAGACCAGAAAGGCAAAGACTATCATAAAGTTCAAAAGACAATTAATATTTATAAAGAAAGAAACAGAAGGGAGGAAATCATGATAGCTAGACTCAGACTGGATCACACTGCATTGAATGGTACTCTGTATGTCATGGGGAAAAGTGACAGTGACAATTGTAGGAGCTGTGGAGTTAAAGAACATGTGGAACATCTTATTACATTGTGACATCTATAAAGCTGAAAGAGAAAAACTACAGAATGAAGGTTTAGAGGCAGAGAGGGAGAGGGGTTGGTATTCTGGGAACAGAAGGAGAAGGAGCTTCCAGAAAGGCAGGAGCCTCATCCCAATACCCCTCCTCGACTCCTCTCTTCCCCTCCTCCGGGACTTGACCCGGAAATCGATCAAGACACGCCATTTTGAAGGACGTCCCAATAGCTGAAATGCACATGGAGGAGTCGAGGAGGGGTGAGGGAGGAGGGGTGCGGGAGGAGACGAAAGGGAGGATACACGAGAGCAGACTACGCGGAAGTGTTTTCACTACTCGCGTATAAAAGCCCCGCCCCCACCTTCACAGCTGGTCGATTTCAACACAGGAAAACGGAGAACTGGAAGATGAGTGGAAAAGCGTCACATAAATGTCTAAGTGCTCACTGCTCCGTGGGAATTATTATGTGCAATTCATTTCTTAAGGTTATACTAACAATTTAAGTCATGTTTAATGATCTTGAACGTCACTAAAACATAGCTATTAAGAAAGCTATTTCATAAATGGCTAGATCTTGATAAATAACAATTATTTGTTTTGTTTTGTGTTAAGATATTCAGGAGTTAAATTATTTAAAATGCACAGTCCTGAATGTGGGGATCTACAGGACACACATGTTCAGAGTAAAGGCTTTCACATTATTATAATTATAATTTTATTGAAATGTACATTTTACACCAAAACGTAACACAAAAGCAGGACCAACCATCATACATTGAATTCCTTGACTAAAAAGAGAAAGATTCATAATTTAAATACATTTCTGAGGGAAACTGGGGTAGGAAAAATAATTTAACATTAGATCAGGAAAGATCATATCTTTTTATTTTGTTATGTTTTATTTATTTTATGTTTTTTGTTGATTTTTTTATTTATTTTTTGTTTAGATCATAGATAGATATGTCCATGAGTTAAGAGATGGAATGATATGATGATTCACAGGCCTAATGTCCATACATTTGTAACACTGTACACCAAAACAAATCTCACTCCAAGCTGAACTCAAAGGTTGGCAGCCCTGTGTAAAGTAAATAGAAAACGTAAACTAGCTGACTAGTAAGATAGATAGCAAACATCAGCTAGCTTGTGAAGTAGATAGCTAATGTTAGCAAGTTAGCTTGTTTGCTAATGCTCGCTAGCTAAATATCACAATTGCACATTGGTATTGCAATTACACTGCTTATGACTATACAAACTGTTGTGCATGTACACTTGTGTACAGTTTATTGTTGCTTGTGACTGCCACTTCACCAATATTTAATGACTACGTACTTTTATAATGCTGCAACTTACTTTAATTTAAAGTGGACCTATCATGCTATATTTGAATAATATAGTGTAGGACCATACCTATATAAGGCATATTTATACTTTTTTTTTTTCAAAATACCAAACAGATCATGCATTTTAGCCATGCCTCATTTTGCTCAATTTGACATTGTTGAGCTCTGTTTTAGCAAGGGCTGATTCTGTGAGAACAGCACCATCTACTGGCCTGGCATATGTACTACAACGTCTCCAGCGCTTTCGAACGGCAATGGCCGTGGCTGTCTCCTCCTGATTGGTGGAGTTGGCCCAATAGCCGTAGCGCCACTGTCCTGACGTCAGGACAGTGTTCAAATCTGGATCAGTTTTTATCAGATCCGTTGCAGCCCCTTTTTTAGAGATTTGGGTATGGAGGAAAATAGAGAGGGTTGTGTTTTCTGACACTTGGTGAGTTCCCTGGAACACCGGGGACACATATTCATGTAGAAAAGACATGTGCATTTTGCATGATAGGTCCCCTTTAATTTAATATTTTCGCATTTTATGTATTTGACTTTTTATCTACAGTGTCTCCTGCTGTTACAATTTTATTTTGCTGTGGGAGGAATAGCATATAGTTTACTCTGAGTCTGACAATGTTTAAATTCAGGTTTGAAGGGCTGTTGTGTAGAAAAAACTGTCGGAAATACACGTAAATAATTTCAGATCTACAATATCTTTTAAAAACATCACATTTTAACACAAAATAAATCGTAAATAGAGGAATTTGAAGCCATTTCCAGACCTGTCGCTATGACTACAGACGCTGCACTTTAAATTGGATCTACATTGAGATGTTTAAATAGCATGAATCTTTACAGACAGAGCGAGGTGAGGAAAGGAGACAGGAAGTGGGACGATTAGAGGCTTTGTCGTGTCTTCTGGGAGTCCAGATCAATCATCCTTTATTGAGAAGGCATAAGGCGGCAGGTTAATAAGGAAGAGGGCGAGACGCAGGAGGTCGATATCACAAAGAAGAACAGCCGCCGTCTCTTCATCAGAGACTGAAACCTGAGCAGTGAAGCAGTTCAGGTTCAAAACCCTCGAGACGACGCCTTCATCGACTGAGCGGAAACCTGTGATCTGCTCTAAATGCATCGTGTTCTTTTGGTTACATGCTTTCTTGTTTTTCACTGTTGCTTGTTGTGGAAATATTGTACAGAAAATAATAGCATTATGCAGAGGTGGGAAGTAACTAAGTACATTTACTCAAGTACTGTCCTTAAGTACAATTTTGAGATACACTTTTGAGATAGTTGTACTTTACTTGAGTATTTCCATTTTATGTGTGCTTCTACTCCACTACAATCAGAGGTAAATGGTGTACTTTTACTCTTAAATCAGACTTTAGTTCCACCTGGAGTAAATCCACAAGCTACCCTGCAGTATACAAAGTCATTCAAACTAGCTGCACCTTTACCAGCTTTGAGAACACTTTCATGATCAATCATTATAAAACATATCATATATATTATTCTGAAATGGACCAATCTGCACAATCACTAATTTTACTGTCGCTACTTTCACTATATTTTGATGATACTTCTCTACTTTCACTTGAGGACATTTTGAATGCAGGACTTTTACTGTAACAGAGTATTCCTACACTCTGGTACTTCTACTTTTACTCAAGTACAAGATCTGAGTACTTCTACTTTGACTCAAGTACAAGATCTGAGTACTTCTACTTTTACTCAAGTACAAGACCTGAGTACTTCTACTTTTACTCAAGTAAGGCAAGGCAAGGCAAGTTTATTTATATAGCACCTTTCAACACAAGGCAATTCAAAGTGCTTTACAAAAATGGAAGACATTTTAAAAATGGCATTTAAAATCAGTCATTAAAAAGAAAAGATAATAAAATAAACATTAAAAGAAAAAATACATGGATAAAAGTTAAAAGTTACAGTGCAGTTTAAGATGTGAATAGTTCAATTAAAAGCAGCGGCAAAAAGAAAAGTCTTCAGCCTGGATTTAAAAGTACAAGATCTGAGTACTTCTACTTTTACTCAAGTACAAGATCTGAGTACTTCTACTTTTACTCAGGTACAAGATCTGAGTACTTCTACTTTTACTCAAGTACAAGATCTGAGTACTTCTACTTTTACTCAAGTACAAGACCTGAGTACTTCTACTTTTACTCAAGTACAAGATCTGAGTACTTCTACTTTTACTCAAGTACAAGATCTGAGTACTTCTACTTTTACTCAGGTACAAGATCTGAGTACTTCTACTTTTACTCAGGTACAAGATCTGAGTACTTCTACTTTTACTCAAGTACAAGATCTGAGTACTTCTACTTTTACTCAGGTACAAGATCTGAGTACTTCTACTTTTACTCAAGTACAAGATCTGAGTACTTCTACTTTTACTCAAGTACAAGATCTGAGTACTTCTACTTTTACTCAAGTACAAGATCTGAGTACTTCTACTTTTACTCAAGTAGAAGATCTGAGTACTTCTACTTTTACTCAAGTACAAGATCTGAGTACTTCTACTTTTACTCAGGTACAAGATCTGAGTACTTCTACTTTTACTCAAGTACAAGATCTGAGTACTTCTACTTTTACTCAAGTACAAGATCTGAGTACTTCTACTTTTACTCAAGTACAAGATCTGAGTACTTCTACTTTTACTCAAGTACAAGATCTGAATACTTCTCCCACCTCTGGTAATATCTATAGTTTGACGTCATTTGGTTTCTGGGCGTCCCCAGAGCAGACTCACCATCATCCACCTTTATTTGATTCAGAAACGAACCGTTGACAGAAAAGAGAAGAATACACAAAGCTGCAAAGAGCAAACGTCTTTGTTTTCAAAAGGTCAAGACGTTTGCTTATAGAAAAGGTTTGACATTTTAGAAAATATGCCTATTCAAAGGCAACAGTTTAAACTGACAGATTGCATTGTGATAAGGTTGCTTTGCAAAGTAAAAGGCAATCTGGTTTCTTGACAATAAAAACAAATATATTTCCGAGCTTGCAATTGTTCTTCAGTTGCACTGAAAGAAAATGAATAATGCACATACGACGAGTAAGAAGATAAAACCACAGATACACAAGACCCTCAGTACTTCCCTAAACTAAAGTTATGTCAAGGGTTTCTGGGTAAGGATGTTTATTATATTGATTCGTGTTCACCACTAAAAAGCTTAAATACTGACCAACTTGGAGCCTCAAGCTGTGAAATTGAAGTATAAACGCCATATTTACATTCTTAATCAGCTACACACAACTTGTATTACAATTAATTGGAGCTACCAATGAACTTTAGCTGAGGTAATTCCTTGGATGATCCCGGAAGCAAAACCACCAGATGAAGTTGTTAAAATAAACGTTTTTTAATGACAAAATCAAACAAAAAGATTACAAACAGCAGTTAAAAAAAGGTAGAAGGAGCCCAGATGAAATTCCTAATTTTACAAGAAAGAATGATCTATTAGATTCTAAAGTCAGAAAAACGGTGAATATGTTAAATATTACACATCTTATTTTCAAAAGATCGAAACATTGCCAATTATTCCCAATGAGAGTGAAGCTGACAATAAGCTTTTTTTAACCTTTGTTTGCGATGACGTCTTGGCATTTGACCTTTCCCCGGTGCAAGTGTCTAATTTACATGAGCGCTGTCATCCATCAGAGGCTGACAGTTTAACACTATCTCACCGCTGCAGAGAGCTGGCTGTGTGTGTGTGTGTGTGTGTGTGTGTGTGTGTGTGTGTGTGTGTGTGTGTGTGTGTGTGTGTGTGTGTGTGTGTGTGTGTGTGTGTGTGTGTGTGTGTGTGTGTGTGTGTGTGACAGAGAGTGTCAGGAGGTCACAGGGGTTTGAATCACATATTTCAGTCCAAGGAATGACTTATCGAAGCTTTACAGATTAATGGAGAAGAAAATAAGAGTGGTGGTCCTTATGCTCCGTTCACACCGGACGCGATGCGAATATTCGCTTCGCTCTAATCGCTGGAGTTTCACCGCGGCTGCCAGCTGTGTTTACTCGCATCATTCAAACAAGACGCGCTGGCTCGGGAGATACAACTACAACAACATGAACATATTTTACCGTGATTTAATTGTAATACACGTTTCCAAATGATGCCGAAGTAACAACATACTGATACCGGTTAGTAACAACCATGAATTAATGCTTTGACAAGTCTGCAGACAAGACGGCAGGCAAAACACCTTTTAAAATGCGTGTTTTCTGAATGAAGATCGTGTCGACCAGGCTAAGCTAACGTTGTATATGCTCATTCCACACTCACAACAACGTCATACAGACATAAATAAACCAGCGACTGTATTCACCATGACACAGACAGTCTGTGGTTTGTACTTGTTTAACTTTTGTCCAGTTTCTGAACAGATATGAGGAGCTGTGAGCTCTGTGTGCTAACTGCTAACAGCTAACGGCTGAGGTTTTCTGGTTGAACGTCAGTGACGGCAGGCTGAGATCCTCACAGCTGATTGGCTTCCGCGAGAACGCGTCACGTGAATTTGACGCTCGAGTTGAAAAAATTGAACTCTCGCGTTTAACGCGGCACCGTTCAATCGCCTCAATCGCGTGATTCGCGCCGGGTCCACCGCTTCATGCTCGCCGTCGGAGCGAATTCGCGTCTGTCCGCGTCTCTGCATTGACTTTACATGTAATCGCGCCGCCCCCAAACATCGCATCGCGTCCGGTGTGAACGCAGCATACAACCTGGAATTGAGCATTTTAGCACTTCCTGTTCCCTGATCTCAAAGTCGAAACAGTTTTTTTTAACATGTTTTTAGGTGAAATAAGGTCTGTTGTTGTTAACAAAAGCTGAAGATATTTTGTTCTGCGACATCAAAAAACACCAGTAAATACTGACTGGTGAGTCTAAATCTAAACCTGCGTTATTTATAATTGCCAAAAGGGGGCAACTATACTGACTGTAAGTGTATACAAGTACAACAGAGAAACACCCCATTTTTTCGCTTGATTAATTTTCTTAGTGCCAAAATGTCAAATATGATGCCTCAAAACTGTAGTCTACAAACCAATGGGTGTTGTCTTTGTGAGTATAAATCTGGTAACACTTTATATTAAGGAAAGGTACACATATTCACCATAACTAGTTGTTAATTAACATGCATATTAGCAATATATTGGCTCTTTATTAGTCATTATAAAACACTTATATAAATGCCTTATTCTACATGACCATATTCTACAAGTACTAGACCATTAGTTAAGAGTTTGTCCTTAATAACCCTCTAATTAGTGCTTATTTAATGCAAGTAAGGACGTCGTTGTACATGAGTTTTGGGTTTTAATATGCTCAATATGGGCCTAATAAGGCATTATCCCATAATAACACTTCACAAATATGGTCTATATGTAACAAGACATGAAACTACAAGTGTTAATTTAGTTAAAATAACTCAAAATGACGTATTTCTAACTCAGAATATGTTCCCTATTTTCAAAGTGAAGTCTTGTTCATAACCAATAAGCTGGCAGTTTGACTCTAATATGTTAATGAACAACTAGTTGACGGTGAATAAGTGTAACCTTAATTTAAAGTTTAACCATAAATCTTAATAAAGTCTATGGTAAATATCCATGAGTTTGAAGTACTGTTTAGATAAAGAAACACTTTATTGGATGATAATGAGCAAGGATTTTGTCCATACTGTTGCTTTCACTTTTAACATACTTGAGTTTGATTTAATGTAAATAGTATGTGCAAAGTTTGAAGGACTTTTGCAAAGGAATAAACTTTGTGGATTACTTTGCATACAGAAAAACTCTCTCGTTTACAGACCATCAATCGTCCTGTTCTCCAACATTTCCATCCAAGCTTTGTTTTTTCATTAAAACCTGACTTTAATATCTGAGGGCTGAACATCCCAACAGGGTGAAATCAGACCATCGGCCTCATTTAACAGCAATTGCCTTTGTCATGATTACAGACTTAACGTCTCACTTTGTAATCACACCACGCAGCAGACACATCCAGTTCTCACAGTATATGTTCTGGGTTATTTATACAGATATGAGGGAGGAGGTTTGAGAGATTAACAGGAAGATTTACCCTTATTTCTGCATAATTTATGAGCTGTCTGGTACACGGAGTCTGCTTCATTAATTCCTGTCAGTGTTTTTTCTTGTATTTGAAGAGAATGTTAATGTGAATGGAGAATTAAATTAAAGAAGTCAATCAGGTGTCTAGTTGTCAGCTGTGTTTAAATATGAACTCCTGAATTCAAAGCACTTATGTTCAAATATTAGGATGAGTTTGTTTAAAATGGAGAATTGTTTCCCTCCAGTTTCAAAATTCACCTCGTTCTGAGAAGAATTGAATCCCAATGTCACGCCACAACATATAACCTTTTAAAGTAGAGACACTACATACTGATATACACCTGAACATCAGCAGGAGAGGACTCTTTAAAGTAGAGACACTACATACTGATATACACCTGAACATCAGCAGGAGAGGACTCTTTAAAGTAGAGACACTACCTACTGATATACACCTGAACATCAGCAGGAGAGGACTCTTTAAAGTAGAGACACTACATACTGATATACACCTGAACATCAGCAGGAGAGGACTCTTTAAAGTAGAGACACTACCTACTGATATACACCTGAACATCAGCAGGAGAGGACTCTTTAAAGTAGAGACACTACATACTGATATACACCTGAACATCAGCAGGAGAGGACTCTTTAAAGTAGAGACACTACATACTGATATACACCTGAACATCAGCTGGAGAGGACTCTTTAAAGTAGAGACACTATACTGATATACACCTGAACATCAGCAGGAGAGGACTCTTTAAAGTAGAGACACTACCTACTGATATACACCTGAACATCAGCAGGAGAGGACTCTTTAAAGTAGAGACACTACATACTGATATACACCTGAACATCAGCAGGAGAGGACTCTTTAAAGTAGAGACACTACCTACTGATATACACCTGAACATCAGCAGGAGAGGACTCTTTAAAGTAGAGACACTACATACTGATATACACCTGAACATCAGCAGGAGAGGACTCTTTAAAGTAGAGACACTACATACTGATACACACCTGAACATCAGCTGGAGAGGACTCTTTAAAGTAGAGACACTATACTGATATACACCTGAACATCAGCAGGAGAGGACTCTTTAAAGTAGAGACACTTCATACTGATACACACCTGAACATCAGCTGGAGAGGACTCTTTAAAGTAGAGACACTATACTGATATACACCTGAACATCAGCAGGAGAGGACTCTTTAAAGTAGAGACACTACATACTGATATACACCTGAACATCAGCAGGAGAGGACTCTTTAAAGTAGAGACACTACATACTGATATACACCTGAACATCAGCAGGAGAGGACTCTTTAAAGTAGAGACACTATACTGATATACACCTGAACATCAGCAGGAGAGGACTCTTTAAAGTAGAGACACTACATACTGATATACAGCTGAACATCAGCAGGAGAGGACTCTTTAAAGTAGAGACACTACATACTGATATACACCTGAACATCAGCAGGAGAGGACTCTTTAAAGTAGAGACACTACATACTGATATACACCTGAACATCAGCAGGAGAGGACTCTTTAAAGTAGAGACACTACATACTGATATACACCTGCACATCAGCTGGAGAGGACTATTTAAAGTAGAGACACTATATACTGATATACACCTGAACATCAGCAGGAGAGGACTCTTTAAAGTAGAGACACTACATACTGATATACACCTGAACATCAGCAGGAGAGGACTCTTTAAAGTAGAGACACTACATACTGATATACACCTGCACATCAGCAGGAGAGGACTCTTTAAAGTAGAGACACTACATACTGATATACACCTGAACATCAGTAGGAGAGGACTCTTTAAAGTAGAGACACTACATACTGATATACACCTGAACATCAGCAGGAGAGGATTCTTTAAAGTAGAGACACTACATACTGATATACACCTGAACATCAGCAGGAGAGGACTCTTTAAAGTAGAGACACTACATACTGATATACACCTGCACATCAGCTGGAGAGGACTCTTTAAAGTAGAGACACTACATACTGATATACACCTGAACATCAGCAGGAGAGGACTCTTTAAAGTAGAGACACTACATACTGATATACACCTGAACATCAGCAGGAGAGGACTCTTTAAAGTAGAGACACTACATACTGATATACACCTGAACATCAGCAGGAGAGGACTCTTTAAAGTAGAGACACTACATACTGATATACACCTGAACATCAGCAGGAGAGGACTCTTTAAAGTAGAGACACTACATACTGATACACACCTGAACATCAGCTGGAGAGGACTCTTTAAAGTAGAGACACTATACTGATATACACCTGAACATCAGCAGGAGAGGACTCTTTAAAGTAGAGACACTTCATACTGATACACACCTGAACATCAGCTGGAGAGGACTCTTTAAAGTAGAGACACTATACTGATATACACCTGAACATCAGCAGGAGAGGACTCTTTAAAGTAGAGACACTACATACTGATGTACACCTGAACATCAGCAGGAGAGGACTCTTTAAAGTAGAGACACTACATACTGATATACACCTGAACATCAGCAGGAGAGGACTCTTTAAAGTAGAGACACTACATACTGATATACACCTGAACATCAGCAGGAGAGGACTCTTTAAAGTAGAGACACTACATACTGATATACACCTGAACATCAGCAGGAGAGGACTCTTTAAAGTAGAGACACTACATACTGATGTACACCTGAACATCAGCAGGAGAGGACTCTTTAAAGTAGAGACACTACATACTGATATACACCTGAACATCAGCAGGAGAGGACTCTTTAAAGTAGAGACACTACATACTGATGTACACCTGAACATCAGCAGGAGAGGACTCTTTAAAGTAGATACACTACATACAGATATACACCTGAACATCAGCAGGAGAGGACTCTTTAAAGTAGAGACACTACATACTGATATACACCTTTATACACGCTAAAGTAAAAGACCCAATTCTAACCTAAAAACGGACAGAATCACGTACTGTACTTTGATGCACGTTTCTGCGTAATCTAAGTGCGGTTTTCAAAACATTATAAGCACTTTATGCAGAATTTTTCACAAGTTTTCATTTCTGCAGACTTTCCCTGAGGGGATTACCCAGAGTTCAAAGATTAATGACGTCAATCACAGGATTTGACAGAGGAAGCCCAGAGGTGAAAAAGACTTAACACCTTTAGAGGAGCTTTTAGTGGATTTATCCATCTGATGTTCCACTGAGAGCCGTCAAATGCAAAGTCTGTTTTAAAAGGAGTTCTTGTGAATTAATAATAAGGATTTATTAAGGAAGGGTTCATTATGAAGAAAGGTAGGAAGGTTTTTAGCCTTGATTTAAAAGAACTTGGTTGATCAAATACATTTTTTGCAGCTGCTTATTGATTTGGTTTGAAATAGGAGTAAGAGATATGTTTCTTAGGCCCCGTCCACACGGAGACGAAACGAAGACGAAATGGAGACGAAAACGAATCGAAGTCGTTTTCAAAAAAGTCTTCCGTCAACACGAAAACGCTCGAAACCGCTGGAGACGCTGTAGTACATATGCCGGGCCTGCAAGTGGCGCTGTACATCCGCCACAAAATACATCAAAAGCAGCGAATAAGACCGATGACGATTATTATTATTATTATTATTTTAATTATATTATATTATATTATTATTGTTGCTGATGGTTGTGGTACTAACATCTGTAGCATGGTCAGTAGCGTCTGGAGCACGGAAGCAACCCTGTGATCCGCCATTGTTGTTGTTGGCGAAACACATCAGCAGTGACGCGGGGGTGAACAGGAGAGGCGGGGCTATGGCGTCATCGTTTTCAGGAGATGATCGTATAGGGCGTACACACGGAGCCGCAAGCGTTTCGTCCTCAGACCTCCCCACTTTGGGAGCCGTAATCAAAGTGTATCGTTTTCGGGCTCCGAATCCGCGGCTCCGTGTCGGCCTCGTGTGGACGAACCGTCTATACGATAGAGAACGTTAGCGGATTCATCTGATATCGTCTCCGTGTGGACGGGGCCTTAGTTTGAGAGTCGATCACATTTCTGAAAGAGTCCTGCACTGTGACCTAAGTTTTTCATTGCCATATCTACACTGTTGCTAACAAGGGTGTAACTTTGGTTTGAGAAGTGGGGGGGACACAAAACAGGGGGTCCTCCGCAATGAAACATTTTCTCAATTTAATTCCATTTCCTGCCTTTCTACAAATATATTAGGGACTATAGTGTTAACAAATCCAAGAAAAATGTGTAGTGTATATAATGAGTGTGCACACTTATCTAGTATCCTATCCATGTGAACCTGTTTTACGACAGGAGAGAGCTCTCCCTCTCCTTATTGTTGAAACAGCTTCTAATCTCCGTTAGCTCCGGGCTAGCACCAGATGCTAACAACAACCCACGTAACTCTCTCAGTCTCTCTCTCTGTCTCTCTGTCTCTCTCTCTCTATATATTTGTCTGTCTCTCTCTCACTCTCTCAAAGTCCGACAGGAAAGAGCTCTCCCTCTCCTTATTGTTGAAACAGCTACTAATCTCCGTTAGCTCCGGGCTAGCACCAGATGCTAACAACAACCCACGTAACTCTCTCTGTCTCTCGCTCTCTATATATTTGTCTGTCTCTCTCTCAGTCTCTCAAAGTCCGACAGGAAAGAGCTCTCCCTCTCCTTATTGTTGAAACAGCTACTAATCTCCGTTAGCTCAGAGCTAGCACCAAATGCTAACAACAACCCCCTCTCTCTCTCTTTCTATCTCTCTCTCACAAGATGCGCTCGTGCCACACACACACAGACGCTCCTCCTTGACGATGACCGCTTGCGTAAAAAAATAATAATAAACACATTTAAAAAGTGGGGGGGACACAAATGGGATTTTGAAAAGTGGGGGGGACATGTCCCCCCTGTCCCCAGTGGAAATTACGCCCATGGTTGCTAATGTGCTAATGACAAAAAAGCCTTGAAACTTGAAACCTAATCTGTGACCTTGAGCTGTTCCCGAGTCTTTAATCAATCAATACTTTGTGTCTCATATCAGATTACAAAGTGTCTTTAGCTTCACTTTCAACATGCTAGTGTAAATCAGCTTTCTAGCGAGGGTGTAATGATGACAGACATTATCATGTTTTTGATAAATAACATTTGAAAACAAGCAAACAGGAACCCTACACTGGAAAGGATGCTGCTCCAAAAACAAGTTGAACAAATAATGAAAACGAGGTGTTTTCACTTGAAATAAGTAGAAACATCTGCCAATAGAACAAGTGACAATTAGCTTGGTAAGATTTCTTAAAATAAGAATGGATATTTAGATAAATCACATCTTGTAATTAGCTGGAGAACTTATTTTGAACTATTTTACCAGAATCAGGAGATGCTGTGTTTCAATATAAGCCACAAATGCTCAAAGTTTTCTGTTTTCTGATGCTAGTTGGTGATTTTCCAATAAATATGTGAAAAAATATGTGTTTCATCTGAGATACAACTCAAAATAAGATTATTTGACTTAACAAGAAGATGCATTGTCTAAAAACAAGACCTGATATCTCACTGCAGATATTAGACAAAGATACTTGGCAAGATTTAGAGTTTTTGTAGTGTGTAATGTAATCATGTTAATTGCCTGGGTCTCTCTCACACACACACACACACACACACACACACACACACACACACACACACACACACACACACACACACACACACACACACACACACACACACACACACACACACACACACACACACACACACACACACACACACACACACGGGATAACAGGCTTTGTGATGATCTGTCTCTCACTGAGGGTCTAAACTCACGGTGTGTAATTACCGTCAGCTCGGTGTGTTTCATGTCTGCAGGCGACAGGCGCTGTTTGAATCTGTAATTATCAAACAATCATTACTCACAGGGAGATTCGCTCTAAAATAAGATAACTTGCTGTCACTAAACGGGTCAGATGCTATTTTTAAATGACTGACAGGAACAAATTAAACCCGTGATGTAACAGAGTTGTGGATAATTGGGATGTCTTGACAAGTGAAACCAGGAAGTACACTTAAGACCCATCTCAGACTGTGATAGCTTTAAATGTCACTTCTACTACAATGTATTCTGTCATTTGTGTAATGTTTGTACACCAACCAAGTCCAACGCCTATCCAGAAGTGACCTCCAAAAGGCTGAAAGCTCTGGATGTTGAGGAACTGTGATAGTTTACATGTCTCTTTAACATTGCATGAAAGTTAAATCCAAGGAGCTGGAAAGGATGAAAAGGAGGGTCCGGCCAATAGTGGCCATGGTTCTCAGCAGGATATCGATGGACTGGAGTCGGGTATTAGTTCCAGTATCTCAAGGTCTTATCTTTAATGAGGGGGCAACGCAGTGTGAGATCGGACAGAGAATCGAAGCAGCAGCAGGAGTTTTAACGCACAGTCGTGATAAAGAGAGAGTTGGACCAGAAGCCAAAGCTCTCAGGCCTCTTCATTCCTACCCTTACCTTAATCAGAGGTAAGGGGAGGTAAGGGTAGGAACCATGGTTCTCAGCAGGATGCCGATGGACTGGAGTCGGGAATGATTCTTTACCCCAAGTAAAGGAGTTCAAGTATCTCAAGGTCTTGTTCTTTGCCTGAGAATCGGAGCAGTGGGAGCTTTACCGCACCACGGTAATAAAGATGGTCCACCGGTCAATCTTCATTCCTACCCTCACCTCGTCAAGAAGGGAAATGACCGAAAGAACAAGATCAAGAATACAAACGCCCAAAATGGGTTTTCTCCGGAGGGTGGCTGGCATCTCGCTTAGGGATAAGGGGAGAAGTTCAGTCATCAGGGTAGGATTGGGAGAACCGCTGCCAGTTGAGGAGGTTCGGCTGGGAGGGATTATGTCTCCATGCTGGACAGGGAGCGACTTGCAACCAGCTCTGACTGGGGGTCAGAGCTGGTTGATGTGGGCAGGGAAAGGGAAGTTTGGGGCCCTCTGCTGGAACTGCTTCCTCTCTTACCTGTGGGCATTTTGACGTATTTGTTTTATTCTAATACGCGTTAACATGCTCTGCCCCTATCAAATAAATAAATAACAAAGGCTGAAAATGTGCACAATATCACTTATAAAGTATAACAACAATGCTAATGTTAACAGCATGTTGTGTTTACTTCACATGTGAAGAGTGCATCATGTGTCTTTATTGATCAGATGGCTTCACGCATGGTTAAATGTGAGATCGATGGCTATATGGATGGATTGATAGATGTGAATAATTCACAGAATCAGAGCCCTGTGGTCCCGTCAGCTTCACACCATTACATTCCCCCTGGCAGGATCAATGTCATCACTGATAGGTCAGCGTATGGATCAGGCCTGAGGAAAATTTCCATGGTGCTGTAATGGGGCTCAGAGTGAACACTGACATGAACGCATTGATTTGTTTACGTACATCACCACCGTGTACACATCTGCTCTGTCTGAATGGAAACAACAACAGAGAGGTGGAAAACAAATGAGAGACATTAAAGAGTTCATGGAGTTAAATGTGAAAGCTGTGCTGTGCTCTGATTTAACATTCAGTATGTAGTGTCTCTACTTTAAAGAGTCCTCTCCTACTGATGTTCAGGTGTATATCAGTATGTAGTGTCTCTACTTTAAAGAGTCCTCTCCTGCTGATGTTCAGGTGTATATCAGTATGTAGTGTCTCTACTTTAAAGAGTCCTCTCCTGCTGATGTTCAGGTGTATATCAGTATGTAGTGTCTCTACTTTAAAGAGTCCTCTCCTGCTGATGTTCAGGTGTATATCAGTATGTAGTGTCTCTACTTTAAAGAGTCCTCTCCTGCTGATGTTCAGGTGTATATCAGTATGTAGTGTCTCTACTTTAAAGAGTCCTCTCCTGCTGATGTCCAGGTGTATATCAGTATGTAGTGTCTCTACTTTAAAGAGTCCTCTCCTGCTGATGTTCAGGTGTATATCAGTATGTAGTGTCTCTACTTTAAAGAGTCCTCTCCTGCTGATGTTCAGGTGTATATCAGTATGCAGTGTCTCTACTTTAAAGAGTCCTCTCCTACTGATGTTCAGGTGTATATCAGTATGTAGTGTCTCTACTTTGCAGAGACTTTTCAGACCATTTAAATGCACAAAAACACAGATGAACACACAGGTTACACAGATTTTACAGTTTAAATGAAAACCCACCAGTTTATATGTTCAGCTGTTTTAATATTTCAGCAGCTTTTCTGGTTTCCTCGTGTTTCTCTGTTTGTCTAGATGCCTGATCACACATCAGAGCTTCAAATCTCTGAGAACATCTGCTCCATCTGATCCTCATCAGACGCCGATCTGATGCCATTTACACAGATGTACAATCAGAGGAGAAAGCAAACAACATGAAGGGTCATTTCACAGAAACACAGAAACATCTGATGCAGACTTTCATCATCACTCGTCCAGACACAAGAAAGTCTGGACCAGTGAAACTCCCATTACCTCTTAAACTCTATACATTGTACAGGAACAATCTAAAAGTCCTATGAAGCAACAAATTATGGATTATTAGTGAATGCATATTTTTTATTATTAGGGAACACATTTTATTCTTTTTAAGGGAAAAGGTATAACTTACAAGGAAACTATTATTACAAATATTAGGGAATTTATATATATTTTTGAATTATTAGGGAACAAGTATTATAAATTATTAGAACACTAATGTACAAATATTAAAGGAATAAATGTTAAGAATAATATATATATTTTTTTAGGGAACTACCATTATTAATAACATGGTAAAAATTACATGAGTGATTATGAATTATTAATATTAAATTATTATGGAATTAATTTATTATAGCATATTTAATTTCAAAAAATGTAAACAATAATGAATAAAGAAATAAAGAATGAAATAATAACAAGCTCAAATGAAAACACGGTTAAGCTGGAGCACCTGCAAATGTATTATGAATTATAAGGAAACTATTATTACAAATATTAGGGAATTTATATATTGTGAATTATTAGAACAAGTATTATAAATTATTAGAACACTAATGCAAAAATAATTAAGCAATACATATTAAGAATAATGATTGTTTTAGGGAACTAATATTATTAATCACAATTACATGAGTGATTATGAATTATTCATATTAATGAAATTAATGTATTATAGCACTTTTCATTCACAAAACGCACAAACACAAAGTGCTTTAAAAATAAGAATAAAAACAAGAATAATAATTAGGAATTGTTCATATTAAATTACGATGGAACTAATTTATTATATCATATTTAAATAAAAAGAATGTAAACATTAATTATTTAATTAATTAAGAATAAAACGGTGCACATGGAGCCCTCAGTGACCCGTCAGTGAAACACAGACAGTGTTTTCTGTCTCTTTCAGCCCAGTTTAAAGCTGAGTTTAGTGTTGGTCCTGCAGAGCGCCGACTCACAGACATTTATGGCGTGATTCAGGTGGAGAGCAGACAGCGTCATCAGGCCAATAGGCTCCGGAAGAAAAAAATGGAAAAATAGAAATGTCCAACGAGGCGTTCTGGGGCAGCACAGACAGGTCTTTTCTGTGTTCGAGTTTTACTCGCTACAGGGTGTACTTTGAGGGTTTGTGACTCTGCAGACCGTGCGCATGCAGAAAAAGCTACATAACACACAAGGGGACGGGTAATAACCAGAAAAGCATGACATGGGCCCTTTAAGAACGATATTAAGTAATAAGTCTGGCAAAAATAACTGGTTTAAACTATTTATTCAAGCTTACAATCTTTTGAACAGACATCCCCAGTTAAGGCAGATGTGTCGGAGGCGTGGCCTTTGCGGACCGATACTCCACAAACAAGAAAATAATCGTTCTGATCTCTTCGCCTCTATCACAGTCATTTGTCGGTGTAAACATTAGGATGAGAACAGTTTGCTGGAACATTCATTACATGTGCGACTAGTGGCATTGCAAGTGGGCCGCCAAATAATTTCATTTTTTTTTCAATTTTATTAATTAATTAATTTTATTTTTACAGGCTTAAGACACAAACATGGACATAACAATAACCTATAGGAGATGACATTCCCATCTCAGACAAAAACAAAACAATAACAGGAGAAATAAAGATACAGTCAGTAGGATCACTTCAACATTTCACAAACAAAAATAGGTTGACAACCAAAAACACACATGGCATATTTACTGTTCCTTTGACCCCACTCTTCGTTAGAGCTCATTATTTCCCATTTCATGGCGTGTTGAGCCTTTGATTTTTGTGGCGGAAACATTTTCATTATTACGATTTATTTTAATTTCAACCTCCTTTGCTTTCTCTTTCTTGATCCTCCTTAGCAACGGTCATACAGTCCTTAGCAACGATCATTACAGTCCTTGACAGCGATTGTTCTGAACTTTATTTAGCCTCCGTATTGTTTATGGTTGAATGTGGGTGGGTCGTTAAACTATTAACTATAATAACTTTAATCTAAAACTTAACTAAAACAAATTGAACTATCTTAACTAAAAATTAACTGAAACAAGAAAACACATTTTAAATAAATCAAAGGAAACTTATCTTTAAAAACACACTATATAAACATCATAAAAATGTGATAAAACTATCAATTAAAACTTAACTCATTGAAAATATACTGACTTACTATTAACTATAATAACATTAACCTACAACTTAACAAAAACTAATTTAACTAGCTAACACTGAAAACTAAAACGTTGTGCCCGCTGCTCTTAAGGCGACCCAGTTCTCGGTGGATCCGATAACGCTAAGCTTCTGCGGCGCGGTGTAGGATGCTGCGACCGTTTGGGAGGCGGGTGAGGCACGAGTTTCACGGTGGGGATGGAAGGCAGGGGGACGGACTTTAGCATTTCTGGCACACATTTGGACTTGATGATGACACGATTTGGCCGAGGTTTGTAGCCGGAGAAACCCTGGTCCTTGGCGGTTTCCTCAGCGGGGTGTCTGGTCTTTTTGGAGATGGGGGGCAAGTGCATCTGCTGGTTCATGTCTCCAGACTCCGACTTCCTGACTTTCTCCGCCTGCCTCCTGGTCTCCTCTTTAGCCTTCAAGTGGTCCATCTTCTCGGTCTTTTTCTCCTCTTTCACTCTCTCGTTCTCCTCTTTAGCCTTCAAGTAGCCCATCTTCAGGGTCTTTTTCTCCTCTTTCACTCTCTCGTTCTCCTCCTTCATGTTGTCGTACTCCGCCTGGTACACCCCGAGGGTGCCCTTCACTGCCATCAGCTCTTTGCTCAGGCGCCTGTTGTCCCAGCCTAACTGCTGCATCTTCTGTATGGCGTCGTCCGGCCGGCGGGCCAACATGCGCCGGAGCTCCTCGATCACCTCGTCCTTTTTCTCCAGGAGAAGTACGCTCTGAAGTTTCCCGGTGAGCAAGTGGCGGTGCTGGGCCTTCATCACTTCCACATAGGCGTGAGGGCGCTTCTTCTTCTCCCGAGTCCACGCCCGCCGGGAAGTGTGTTTACTCGCACCCGGCACTTGCTTGAGCCTCTTCATCTCCAGCCACATTTGCCTTTTTTGGAGCTCATGCTCTTTGATGGTGAGTCTGTGCGCGTCCTGGCAGCTTCTCTCCTGGTTGAGTCTCAGCTGCAGCTGCACCACCATATCGTCTCGTGTCTGCAGCTCTTTCTCCAGCGTCTCCTTCTCCGTAGCCATCTTGACCAACTTCATCTCCCCCAGCATCTGGTCCCTGTCGGCAGAAACCACGCACGCGTCCTGCGTCATTTTGCTTTCCGCCAAATGCTGGCTGACTTTCTGCAGCTGGTTCTTCATGCAGCGCCTCTCCATCCCCAACCTGGCCAGCTTCACCCTCTGAACGTCGGTCTCGCAGGTCTGATCTTGGAGTTTCTCCTGCAGTTGTTGAATATTTTTGTTGAGCAAAGATTGCTGCACCTGTTCCTTAAGCTGGTTTTGCAGGAGGAGGTTTCTCTCCGCCTCCACACTGTCAGCATGGATGATCTTCAGCGTTAGCCTCTTCTCCAGATCTAACGTCAAGGCTCTCAGATGGATTATCTCTTGGCCATGGACGTTAGTGTTTTGCATCATCTTCCTCTCTTGATCGTGGAGTTTAATCTTCAGATCACGTTTCTGCTTCACTTCGAGCTCCATGTGTTTCACGAGGTTTCGCTCCTTCACCACCTCTTCTTCGTGCATTTCTGCTGCCGTTATGAGGTCTCTGTTTGCTTCCCGCAAGATTTCCATGTCGACTTCCAGGTTTGCATACTTATTTTCCCACCCCACTCTTTTATGCTCCCAGTGCGCTATCGTTGTGTGTAAACCATGTTCTGTGGTCCTGTGTACATCGTCCAGTCTTCTGTGTTTTTTCAGCTCCTCTGACTGTCTCTCACACTCGTGTTTCGCCACCTTCAGTTTTTCCCGGTAAGGTTTCAGACTCTCATAGCGTTGTTGGCATGTTAACGCAAACTCTTTCGATTTTTTTGCCTCCTTCTCAAAGGTTGCCACTTCCTTGTCCTTCTTCCTAAGCAGTTCTCGCTGCTCTTCTAATGTTTTGATGCTGAAGCATTTATAGCCGGTCAGCTCCTTCACATTATGAGACAGTTTCTCCACCTGCATATTCAGCATCCTGTTCTCCTTTTGATGGTTTCCAAACATTTCTGCTTCTTTCTCCTTCTGTTGGCGGAGAGACTTCTCCACACATAATTTGTTCTGATACTCCAGAGACTCTCTTTTGAAGAAGTACATTTTCTGCTCAGAGTCTTTCTTCTCACTCGCACTGACAGTCTCTAGATCCCTGTGTTCAACTTTCAACTTGTCCAGTTCCTCTCTCGTTTTTTCTAATGTGAACGTCTGATTTTTGACAGTATGCTTCAGCCCAGCGTTCTTCAGCTCCTCTTTCTTCAGATCCATCTCAGCTGTAACCATGGAAGAGATCTTCCTTTCCTGCTCTGCGTTCTGGTCCATCAGATGTTTCTCATTGATTTTGGCCCTGTGTATCTCATCCTGCAGGGCAACATTCCTGGCTTTAAGGTCGTTGGAGGGCTTCATTGTGACTTTGTGTCAGAGGAAATGATCCTGTGTTTGGTAAATCAGTCTCTGCCTGTGTTTCTGTGTGTATCTGCTGCCTGTGCACTGTGAAACTGAACCAGAACCTCACCTCACCTCAGCCTGCAGCTTTTAGTCTGTGATGTCATCGCATTCCGAGGCTTTGAAGATGGCATCACCATGGTTGCAATGGCTCGCAGTATATGATGTCATCACATTCTATCATGACATCACTGTCCCTTCATTAGTGGAGGGCAGTGGTATTATTGTTTTCATGATTTGAATCTGTGTATATAAAATAAGATCCCAATTTGGGACATTTCTGCGTTGCAGCAGCATAAAAAGACAAGGCATTGTACAAAACAAATTAAAAGACTAGAAAAATAAACACTCCAAAATATAAACATCTCAATAGAAATAAAATAGTAGTAGAAAATGTACATGTTGAATTACAAATGTTACATTAACAAGATATAAAGCAGGATAATATACATAAGTATGCGAGCAATGGCATATTGAATATTAGATTGAACGTAAATGTAAAATGTACAGTGTGAGTTTAAGTCCAGTTATCCAAGAGAATGTCTCTCTCTTTTACACTTTTACTTTTAATATAATTGCCTACATTTTGCTGTTAATACATACATCATTTTACTTAATTACGGTTTTAATTGCTTTATTTTTTGTAGAGTATTTTTGCGGTTTTGTATTTTTCTTCTTCTTCCACCAGATAAAACCCTCAGCTTTCTTCACGTGTTTATTCGTTGGCTTCTTTCGCCATCTAGTGGAAAACAGGCGAACAACACGTGTACTACAAGTGCTCCCTGATTGGCTTAAATTGCGATGTGCTGCTGTCTGATTGGCTGGTAACATTTGAACCGTCTAAAATCCGTCTTCCGTGTAGAAACAAACACATCTTAACGTTTCCCTCGTATCATTACAGTCTAAATACATAATGTAAATAAGATATTGTTCGTTATTAAAATATGTGTATTTTGTATGTATTATTTTAGAAGTATGTAAAGGGGTAAATACGTTCACTCTGTTTAGGAAGTGAGGCAAAAAGCCGTCAGTCCTCCGGAGGATAATAGAGGACGGAC
This sequence comes from Trematomus bernacchii, assembly GCF_902827165.1. NCBI lineage: Eukaryota > Metazoa > Chordata > Actinopteri > Perciformes > Nototheniidae > Trematomus > Trematomus bernacchii. The sequence continues at coordinate 1,390,935 of NW_022987521.1, read as the reverse complement.
CGAGTCAGTTTATGGAGTTTCGAAGGATCAGTTTGTTGTGAGAGTTTTTATCCGAGGCTGTTTTTGGACAACATGGGAAACTTTGGAGTATTTGTGAGAACAGCTGTGGTTCTCCTGGTGTGCCAGCTGTTTGAGGTTCTGTGCGATATAACGGACGGGAACACGGAACATCTGAAGAGAGAACATTCATTAATGAAGCCTTACCAAGGTAACACTGTTAGCCTGTTAGCATGTTAGCTCCTCTGGGCTCTGGCACTGTCATTAAGAGACAAATACGACTTTTTAATGAAGTTATTACACATACAGAATGCTTTATTGTCTGTTAAATTTACCTGTAATGGACGTTTGTCTTCGGCACAGGCAAATCAGAATCACAATACCTTTATTCGTCTCTCAAAGGGGCCAAAGATAGCTTAACATAGATAAGATACACATATAAATTACACTGTTTACTAAATAAACATCTTAACTAGAAATGGGAGAAGTACTGAGATCTTGTACTTGAGTAAAAGTAGAAGTACTGAGATCTTGTACTTGAGTAAAAGTAGAAGTACTGAGATCTTGTACTTGAGAGTAAAAGTAGAAGTACTCAGATATTGTAGTAAAAGCAGAAGTACTCAGATCTAGTACTTGAGTATGTTTTATAATGATTGATCATGAAAGTGTTCTCAAAGCTGGTAAAGGTGCAGCTAGTTTGAATGACTTTGTATACTGCAGGGTAGCTTGTGGATTTACTCCAGGTGGAACTAAAGTCTGATTTAACACTTGATTATATTTCACATCATTCATCCACATCTGTGAAGTAACTAAAGGTATTAAATACATGTAGTGGAGGAAAAGTACACCATTTACCTCTGAACTGTAGAGGAGTAGAAGTATATATATATATATATATATATATATATATATATAACCTGAAAGACAGGTATTTCAGCCCCTTCATTCTTCACAGCATTGCTCGACCTGTTCAGCTTCATTTCTTATCATTAGGATAAAGCGACACTTAACGTCAGTCACCTCATGCTGTGAGACATCAGGCTTTTGTACCAAACAATCGAAGTTACTGAGACAACAAAATGCAGTTTATCATTTTAACAAAGTGCAAAAAGAGCTTCAGAGGAACGTCCTCTTAGTCTGACTCTTCGAATACTCTGTGAATAACTGAGCAATACTTGATCTCTCTGCTATCAAACTGCTTTAAACATGCCACACTAAATTATGTTATGCTACGTCTTGTTATCCACCTGGATGTGTACTCTTTTCAATTGTAATTTGTGTATTTCTATCTTTTAAAAGCTATTTCTTGCCTCTATGTGTTTGCTGTAATAATTCAAATGTCCCCCTAAATGTAATACATCTAAGACCTACAATTAAGAGTAAGGAGTAAAGGCAAGGCGACGTTTCAACACGAGGCTTTTCAAAGTGATTTACAATACATTGAAAGCATTAAAATTCATTAACAATCATTTAAAAGCCCAGAGAAAAACATATATAATACAGGTTTAAACACATGTCACAGAGCAGTGGGAGGTATGACTAGTTATTTGATTTTATATAATTATGCTAGAAGCTTTAGGTCATTTTCTAAAAGTGATGCAGGCTGTCTTTGTTTTAGAAGTGTAAATAAAAGTCCTTAACGACTGATTAGGTACAGATGAGGTGTAGTTGAAGAGCCACGTGTTTACACATTTGGATTTCAGTTGAATTTAGCAAACCCTGGCACACTTTAGTGGTACACTCTTATCTCTCGATCAGACCGCGAGCTGCAGGCGGCTGCAAGCGTTAGAGAGGAGCAGGTGTGCAGCTGAGGGAATATATAAATATATATATATATATATATATATATATATATATATATATATAGATTAACTATCTATATATATATATATATATATATAGATAGATTAACTATCTGTAATTGTATTTATAATCTGCAGAGGTAAGTCAGTACGCCTTCAGGAGGTGTTTGTTCAGGGCGTGTGCAGATGAAGGAAAACAGATCAGTTTCCTGTCGGTGAACTCTCAGCAGAACACCCTTACTGATGAGGAAACACTACATACTCACTAACAGTTATAAATACTTAAATACAGTTAAACATGCACATGATTGCATTCAAAAGAGCTCCAAGACGCAGTTAGATTGGATATAAAGCCATGTAAACCAGCTTATTTAATGTAGATCCATTACTAACGTGTATTCATTTATAATCTACAGAACTATTTCAAACAGCCGGTAAATACACATGACTCTGATAACCTGAGGTTTGAATGGCAATAACTCATCTGCAAAACAAGCGATCCTCACCCTGGCGTAATATCACCTAACATACTCTTAGAATAACAAATGGACCATTGACACACGTTGACTCAGAAAAAAAGAACCAGCATGTAAGTGAGTCCATTAGAGTTTAAAAACAACAAAACAACAATCATGTTCCTACAGACACTTTATTCATACCCTTTAAAATCTCTAATTATGTTTTTTATGGTAAATGGACTGTGCTTATATAGCGCTTTATCCAGTCTTTACGACCCCTCAAAGCGCTGTACATACTACATGTCATTCATACAGAGCAGTGTACCTTACTCTAGGACCTAACATTCACACAGAGCAGTGTACCTTACTCTAGGACCTAACATTCACACAGAGCAGTGTACCTTACTCTAGGAACTAACATTCACACAGAGCAGTGTACCTTACTCTAGGAACTAACATTCACACAGAGCAGTGTACCTTACTCTACGAACTAACATTCACACAGAGCAGTGTGCCTTACTCTAGGAACTAACATTCACACAGAGCAGTGTACCTTACTCTAGGAACTAACATTCATACAGAGCAGTGTGCCTTACTCTAGGAACTAACATTCATACAGAGCAGTGCACCTTACTCTAGGAACTAACATTCACACAGAGCAGTGTACCTTACTCTAGGACCTAACATTCACACAGAGCAGTGTACCTTACTCTAGGAACTAACATTCATACAGAGCAGTGCACCTTACTCTAGGAACTAACATTCACACAGAGCAGTGTACCTTACTCTAGGAACTAACATTCACACAGAGCAGTGTACCTTACTCTAGGAACTAACATTCACACAGAGCAGTGTACCTTACTCTAGGACCTAACATTCACACAGAGCAGTGTACCTTACTCTAGGAACTAACATTCACACAGAGCAGTGTACCTTACTCTAGGAACTAACATTCACACAGAGCAGTGTACCTTACTCTAGGAACTAACATTCACACAGAGCAGTGCACCTTACTCTAGGAACTAACATTCACACAGAGCAGTGTACCTTACTCTAGGACCTAACATTCATACAGAGCAGTGTACCTTACTCTAGGAACTAACATTCACACAGAGCAGTGTACCTTACTCTAGGAACTAACATTCACACACCGTTGGCCATCGGGAGCAACTCAGGGTTCAGTATCTTGCCCAAGGATACATCGACATGTTGGCTGCACGGGCTGGGATCGAACCCACAACCTTCTGGTTGAAAGACGACCGCACTCCCTCACAGCCACAGTCGCCCTTAAAGCAGTTCTATTCTACTCTATGAGGAAATGTCTCCTTTAATCTTTATATTTAGAGAGTGAGCAATGACGATGGTATTTAAATGTATGTAATCGTATTTCAGTGTGTAGTGCTTTCCTTCAGACACGTCTCTCAGCACTGAAGGTGTGAGGCGCTTCCTGTTGGAGCGTGTTTGCACAGGAACTGTTGAGCAAACTGGTTTTAGATCAGCTGATATGAAGCCGCCTGAAATCTGAAACAACCCGTTTCTGTGGAGACGTTTACGTGAGAAAACCACAGCCAGAAATCAACTTCTGTTTCAGTGAAAACTAGACAAGAAAACACCCGTTTCTCTCCTCTGTGACTTTTTCTATTCAAAGATTTCAAAGCTTTATTGTCGTAACAGTACAGTGTGGATATGGCAATGAAAATCTGAAGTCCCAGGCTCCTCCGAAAATCCTACATAAACAAATAATAATAATAATACATGACACTTATATAGCGCTTTTCTAAAAACTCAAAGACGCTTTGACAGAGAATAAAACAACCTATATATATAAACTGTCTGTCTAAGACCTAAAACAATAACATAGTGCACATTATGTTGCAACCAATGTTCCAGTAGTGCAGATGAAGTGAACTATATACATGTTGCAGAGAATGTTGTCAGTGAATAAGTGAATGCAAGTAGAGTAAACAGTGTGTTGTTGTTTACTTGTTGTGCTCAGGAGTGGGAAACAGCGCCTCCAGTCAGTGGGACTTCTGGGGCAGCACGCTGGTGACGAGCTCGTACGTTCGCCTGACTTCGGACGAGAAGAGCAAGCAGGGCTCCATCTGGAACACTGTGGTGAGGAAACACTGCACACACACGTCCAATCTGAAGATACTGGCATTTATACACGTCCACACTCAGTCATTAAGAATTAGAAAAAGGGCTTTTAAGGGGTTGAAAATGAGTGGAAATACCTGGAAAATATCATTGAAAAAGTGGTTAACGCTCCCTTTCTTTACGTGTTTGGCTCAGCTGTTTTCTGTTTTTGGTAAAAATGCTTTTAACACATGAACCCTGTGCTCCACAATCAATACATACATGCATGTTTGTGTCATGACAAGCTAAGCTATCAGCATATGTAGGCTGCAGCGATGTCACCTGGATGTACAAATAGTTAGACCATATGTACAAAAGAAAAAACAAGACGGAAATGTTTTCACTCAGAAATGTAAGTAAGTAAAGTTTATTTATAAAGCGCTTTTCACAGACAAAGTCACAAAGTGCTTGACAAAACAATAATACATCCACATAGGAGGCGTACAATGATCAATAAACCCACATGTTAAGAAGTCACAAAAGCACCAAATGTCTTAAAATCCCAGGAACAGCCTCTGATTGGTCAACAGCCAACTTCATGGGATGCCTAATTAGATCTTTATCTAACTCCTAACACATCTAAATCTGCTTCTAACATGGATAAATGTTCATAAAACACAATCCATTGTTTGTTTATACGCTTCTTGAAATCCCTAGACAACATCGTTTTTCTAGAATAGATTTCAAATCGCCTGAAAATGTTAAAAACAAGCAGCGCCGTGTGTGGCGACCTCAAAGGGTTATTAACAAGGGTCCTGGAAGGTCAAAGGAACCCTCAAATGGTGTATTATGAAGTGTTGTTCATCATGTCAGAATAATTCAATCACTCAGAATCAGCTTTTTCTTAGTTTTTTCTAGAATATCACGATCAAAAAGCGCTGATCCGATGAGATCCCCACATTTTCTTATATTGATGTTTCCTCTGTTTCTGGACAGGATTCAAACAATTCAAAATGAAGTAACTGTTGAAACAAGATGTCACGCTAACACGTTGGTCATTTGAATGAACATACCTGGATGCACACATTTGGATGTTAAATATATTTACATGAGAGTGCAGGTTCAAGTTTTGGTATGTGGCATTTAGTCTCCTGTTCCTTTGCTTTGAAAACCCCTCTGATGAACTCCTGCTGCTGTGATAGAAAGTAAATCTCTCTCTCTCTCTCTCTCTCTCTCTCTCTCCCTCTCCCTCTCCCTCTCCCTCTCCCTCTCTCTCTCTCTCCCTCTCTCCTCTCTTTCTGTCTCTCTGTCTGTCTGTCTGTCTGTCTGTCTGTCTCTCTGTCTGTCTGTCTGTCTGTCTGTCTGTCTGTCTCTCTCTCTCTCTCTCTGTCTCTGTCTCTCTCTCTCTCTTTCTGTCTCTCTGTCTGTCTGTCTGTCTGTCTGTCTGTCTGTCTGTCTGTCTGTCTGTCTGTCTGTCTCTCTCTCTCTGTCTCTCTCTCTCTCCCTCTCTCTCCCTCTCCCTCTCCCTCTCTCTCTCTCTCTCTCTCTCCCCCGCCCCCTGTGCAGCCGTGCCACCTGAAGGACTGGGAGATGCACGTCCAGTTTAAGATCCACGGCTCGGGGAAGAAGAGTCTGCACGGAGACGGCATCGCCCTGTGGTACACCAAAGATAAACTGCACCCAGGTACACCCATCCTACCCATAATGCACCTGTCTCTCCTGCAGCTTCCCCCCTTCACTTTGGCGTCTTTTAAAAAAAAAACATTAGTACCATGCAACGTCTTTATGTTCCTCTTATATATATTTTTACTATGTCTTATTTTTAGAGTAACCCTGATCTGAAGCTCCTGTCCTTTTCTTGAGATTGTACAGAGATCATTACTCAGTTAGGAAACTCTCCCTAGTCCCCGGTTTGAGCTTCAACCTCAGGATCCATGTATCTGTGATCCTCTCCAGAATGGAAGTAGTCATCACATACAGAGCATCAACTAGTTCCTGAACAGTGTCCTTCACATGCTGATATCCAAGAGAGGGAGTTACACAGTCACAAGATGGAGGAATAGAAAGCAGTATTCAATGTTTACTTCAGATTAGCTCCACGTCAGAAATGAGCATGCTTGTCATATGTCTATCTCCATAGAGGCTGAATCATCATGTTAATCACATAGCTATCATATGCCTCAAACAGTCCTGATGCTCTTCTAGGTAATCATACATCCTGTCATGCACACAGCTACAGTTGGGATACCTTTGTTATCATGTTACTCTCATGTTGGAAGAGGACATTCAGGATTTTCCCCACACCTCCATCAGTGTTTTAGTTTCCATCCTGTTGATGTGTGTGTCTCGCCTCACGTCTCGTCTCTGCTCCACCTTCAGGCCCTGTGTTTGGAAACCAAGATCAGTTTATTGGCCTGGCTATTGTTGTGGATACCTTCCGCAATGACCTCCATGGGATGGATGTAAGTGTGTGTGTGTGTGTGTGTGTGTGTGTGTAACCTGCTTGTCTCTTTGCAGGCCCTGTGTTTTCCAACAATGCTCAGTTCCACGGGCTGGCTGTGTTTGTAGATACTTACTCTAACGATGATGCCACAGATGTGAGTGTGTGCTCCGGTTCTCCGTCAGCATGCTTCACTCCACCCTGAATGGCATGTTGTTAGCATGTTTACATCGTAAGGCACACAGAAAGACATATATACACTTAGAGAATCTAATATTGATCAATATCTGATAGTAGACTTGCAGGGATACTCAACTTGCTTTGCCCTGGGTTCACTTTTTACAAAATAAAACAGCACTTCACAATCGTATGAATCAAATATGGAGGTCGACAGAAAGGATGCAGATATAAAAACCCAAATGTTCCACATGAAGAAACATCTCCAGCAACTTGACAACACATGCAGCGTTTAGAGAACATTCAGCAACTTGAGGAGACGTGCGCAGCGTTTACTAAAAGCTGCTGAAACCAAACGCTGCAAGAAGCTCAAAACACAACGGAGACCACAAAAGTATTTCTATGAGATTCGAATCATCATATTTTCTGCAACATACTTTTACTAGACAAACGGCCTTTGAGATAAACAAGCTTAATAGGTCTATTTTGTTACACCTTGTTTCCAATTAAAGTACAACAATAGTAGAGACAATGGTCAGGAGGCTGTGAGTTGAGTATCACTGGTTTGATGTGTTGTTTTGTGAATGAAGCTACGCTCACACTGCAGCGGAGGAGACACATCCTCTGCTTCATAGATCCACATGGGACTAAATCCCTAGTTCAATTATGAATTCACACATACCGTAACCAAACCTTCAGGAACAAGTGGGACGAAGTTAAGAAAACAAACGTCCGTTTTTCTAGCTCTGAAAGCAAATGAATATCATCCATAACATCAGAAGAGCCTGCTTTGTGAAGGGAGCCTCTGTGTGTCTATAAACACAACCCTCATGTGATTCTTATATCTCTGTTCATTTGTACGTTACCTTACTTTAAGAACATGCAGATAATTCCCCGTTTAGTTACGTTGGTCGATGCTTCACCTCAAATGTATCGTATCATTCTTATATTCCTGTATTCATTTGTACGTTAGCTTTTATCAAAGGTCACCTATTATGCAACATCCACTTCTTCATGTCTCTTCTTCATCAACATGTGTCCCCTCTTCTTCATGTCTCTTCTACATCAACATGTGTCCCCTCTTCTTCATGTCTCTTCTACATCAACATGTGTCCCCTCTTCTTCATGTCTCTTCTACATCAACATGTGTCCCCTCTTCTTCATGTCTCTTCTACATCAACATGTGTCCCCTCTTCTTCATATCTCTTCTACATCAACAGGTGTCCCCTCTTCTTCATGTCTCTTCTACATCAACATGTGTCCCCTCTTCTTCATGTCTCTTCTACATCAACATGTGTCCCCTCTTCTTCATGTCTCTTCTACATCAACCATGTGTCCCCTCTTCTTCATGTCTCTTCTACATCAACATGTGTCCCCTCTTCTTCATGTCTCTTCTACATCAACATGTGTCTCTCTTCTTCTTCAATGTCTCTTCTACATCAACATGTGTCCCCTTCTTCTTCATGTCTCTTCTACATCAACATGTGTCCCCTCTTCTTCATGTCTCTTCTACATCAACATGTGTCTCCCCTCTTCTTCATGTCTCTTCCTACATCAACATGTGTCCTCTCTTCTTCATGTCTCTTCTACCTCAACATGTGTCCCCTCTTCTTCATGTCTCTTCTGCATCAACATGTGTCCCCTCTTCTTCATGTCTCTTCTCATCAACATGTGTCCCCTCTTCCTTCATGGTCTCTTCTACAATCAACATGTGTCCCCTCTCTTCATGTCTCTTCCACATCAACACGTGTCCCTCTTCTTCATGTCTCTTCTACATCAACATGTTTCCCCTCTTCTTCATGTCTCTTCTACATCAACATGTGTCCCCTCTTCTTCATGTCTCTTCTACATCAACATGTGTCCCCTCTTCTTCATGTCTCTTCTTACATCAACATGTGTCCCCTCTTCTTCATGTCTCTTCTACATCAAATGTGTCCCCTCTTCTTCATGTCTCTTTCTTCTCAACATGTGTCCCCTCTTCTTCATGTCTCTTCTACATCACCATGTGTCCCCATCTTCTTCATGTCTCTTCTACATCAACATGTGTCCCCTCTTCTTCATGTCTCTTCTCTTCTACATCAACATGTTCCCCTCTCTTCATGTCTCTTCTTCATCAACATGTGTCCCCTCTTCTTCATGTCTCTTCTACATCAACATGTGTCCCCTCTTCTTCATGTCTCTTTCTTCATCACATGTGTCCCCTCTTCTTCATGTCTCTTCTTCATCAACATGTGTCCCCTCCCTCTTCTTCATGTCCTTTCTTCATCAACATGTGTCCCCTCTTCTTCATGTCTCTTCTTCATCAACATGTGTCCCCTCTTCGTCATGTCTCTTCTACATCACCATGTGTCCCCTCTTCTTCAGGTCTCTTCTACATCACCATGTGTCCCCTCTTCTTCATGTCTCTTCTACATCAACATGTGTCCCTCTTCTTCATGTCTCTTCTTCATCAACATGTGTCCCCTCTTCTTCATGTCTCTTCTACATCAACATGTGTCCCCTCTTCTTCATGTCTCTTCTTCATCACCATGTGTCCCCTCTTCTTCATGTCTCTTCTTCATCAACATGCGTCCCCTCTTCTTCATGTCTCTTCTTCATCAACATGTGTCCCCTCTGTGTAAAGAGACTCTGAAAGTTTCAGGAACAAAGATTCTCTCTCTTTTTGTCCTGATCCATTTCTATAAAAACCTGTCTGAAAATGAGCTGATCAGATTTTGGACACTTTATGATGTCATAACGATGTGTTGTCTTGTGTAACCATTAGCCAATCAGCAACCAAGGTAACCCCCCCCCCCCCCCCCCCCTTATCACCTGAATCTCCTCCTAGAGCACCATTGAGTTCTTTGTAACCAAATCTCTCTCAGAGGGGCGTGGGGAGGGGCTCCTTATTTTCATCTAAAGTAACAGACAGAGAATCAGCTCTTTGGAAACAGGGCAGAAACAGAGGGGATTATGGGTAATGCTGCAATGATCTGTTTGGTGTTTCAGAGACAGGCTCTGTATATATCTGAGACCTGTAGTATATTGATGAGAAACAGTATGATAGGGGACCTTTAAATAATATGCACGTTTATAGCTGCTCTCCTGTGTGTGCAGCGCTCCTTCCCCTTCATCTCTGCGATGGTGAACAACGGCTCGGTGAACTATGACCACGGGAAAGATGGCCGCGCCTCGGAGCTGGGGGGCTGCTCGGCTGAGATCAGAAACAAAGATCACGACACGTACCTCGCCATCAGATACTCTAAGGGGAGGCTCACCGTATGTACACACACACACACACACACATACACACACACAGGGCCGGCCCTTGGCATAGGCAGTATAGGTGAATGCTAAGGGCGCATCAACCTATGGGGGGGGCGCCAACATTTTTTATTTAAATTAAAAATATATATATATATTAAATGTTTTTTATTTCAATTTCATAACAAAACAATTTCCCGATTTTGGATCAACAAAGTACATCCTATCATCTTATACTTCCAGAGGTTTGTGTGAAATTGTTCTTTTTTTGAAATAATGTTTTTTGTGTGCAATTAGGCTATAGGTTTTAATTTTGTATTTGTGTTAATTTAAAATAGAGGGGGGGGTGCCAGCTAAAATCTTGCCTCGGGCAGCAAATTGGTCAGGGCCGGTTACCACGCACACACACCACGCACACACACCACGCACACACACCACGCACACACACCACGCACACACACCACGCACACACACCACGCACACACACACTACGTACACACACTATACACGTACACACACTATACACGTACACACTACGTACACACACACTACGTACACACACTATACACGTACACACTACGTACACACACACTACGTACACACACTATACACACACACTACACACACATACTACATACACACACTACATACACACGTACACACACACGTACATACACACACACACACTATGTACACACACGTAGTACGCACACACACTACGTCCACACACTACGTACACACACTACATACTTTTAAAGTAGATAATTATTTAGTATTTGAAAGCGGTGTTCCAGTCCATGAAACTATTGGTTTATAGCTGAAAGGCGTGCTCGAGACAGAATGAATGAATGCCATTGGGTGCCCAGTCAGCATTTAGCTGGACTTAAATATAATAATAATCCTAACATATAAAGAACATATATGAAGTTAAAACATAATTATGATGTCAGATTGAGTACAGTATGATATGGCATCAACACGTAGGAAATCAAGTCCTCTTTGCAAAAATGTCAATCAAATAATTGCTAAACATGAGAGTAAATATGAGCTCAAAAACACAACAAAACAAACATCGGGAACAAAAAAAGTTGTCAGCTAGTAAATATATTTAGTTGTTAGTTAGTCCCGTGTTATATTGCATCTCTTGCATCTCTCTCCTGCAGCTGATGATCGACGTGGAGGATAAGAACGAGTGGAGAGAGTGCATCGATATCGGAGGAGTGAGACTTCCCACCGGATATTTCTTCGGAGCGTCAGCAGCTACAGGAGATCTGTCAGGTGGGTCTGAGCGCCAGAGGGGGGAGTAGTGGAGTACAAATACTTTGTTACTGCACTGAAGTACATGTTTCTGGTATCAGTACTTTACTCCACTACTTATTTTTCTGACCACTTTTTACTTTGACTTCTTACATGTTGAACCCAAATACCTGTACTTTCTACTTCTTACATGTTGAACACAAATACCTGTACTTTCTACTTCTTACATGTTGAACCCAAATACCTGTACTTTCTACTTCTTACATGTTGAACCCAAATACCTGTACTTTCTACTTCTTACATGTTGAACACAAATACCTGTACTTTCTACTTCTTACATGTTGAACCCAAATACCTGTACTTTCTACTTCTTACATGTTGAACACAAATACCTGTACTTTCTACTTCTTACATGTTGAACACAAATACCTGTACTTTCTACTTCTTACACTTTGAACCCAAATACCTGTACTTTCTACTTCTTACATGTTGAACACAAATACCTGTACTTTCTACTTCTTACATGTTGAACACAAATACCTGTACTTTCTACTTCTTACATGTTGAACACAAATACCTGTACTTTCTACTTCTTACATGTTGAACCCAAATACCTGTACTTTCTACTTCTTACATGTTGAACCCAAATACCTGTACTTTCTACTTCTTACATGTTGAACACAAATACCTGTACTTTCTACTTCTTACATGTTGAACACAAATACCTGTACTTTCTACTTCTTACACTTTGAACCCAAATACCTGTACTTTCTACTTCTTACATGTTGATCTCAAATACCTGTACTTTCTACTTCTTACATGTTGAACCCAAATACCTCTACTTTCTACTTCTTACATGTTGAACCCAAATACCTGTACTTTCTACTTCTCACATTTCCCAAACAGGCTGGTTCCTTTAGTTTGAATGTGTGTTTGGTGGCGTGATCATTATTATTTAGAGTCATTGCGTGCCTATTGATTTGAACACGATCCGTGTATCCATCATTTCCTGGTCTTCTCTAAAGAAGAGGGACCAATGAAAACGTTGTCATGTTGCCGTTGTTCAGCATGGAAACATTCATTAGCTAACAATGACATTATTGTTCTATTAATATAAAGGGAGGTCAGGTACTCTTTAAAACAGCTGCTAGTTATGGGTACTTTTTACTGAAGTACATTTCAAAGCCCTCTTTACTTTGACTTGAGTAAAGAAGTTTAGTCAGTACTTCTACTTTCACCAGAGTATTTTTAAACACGAGTATCTGTACTTCTACTTGAGTAAAGGATGTGTGAACTTTGGCCGACTAGGAACTTTAAATACTTTAAATATAAGTTCACTGTGGAGGAAATTCTTAAGAGAAAGTGATAAATGCTTCATGGACAAAGTTTGTCTTTTGTTATATTTAATAAAGTAGTAAAGAAAGTCAATATAAAGTGAGATGGATCTGAAATGCAGGAACAGAGCAGCTTCACCCTCAGAGGATAAAGAAGTTCTGCTCAAAGTCTCTCTGTGTATTCATGAGAGGAAACAGCTGCTCCTCCATCCCATCATCAAACCATCTAACCCCCTCGTCTTTAACCTCCTTTCACACTTCCTTTGCCCCCTGAAATGTAAAACCTTAAAGGTCCCATGTCATGGCCATTTCTACTGATCATAATTCCATTGCTGAGGTCTACTAGAATAGATGTACATTGTTCAATGTTCCAAACTCACATTGGTTTCTCATACAGCATCTCTGTATAGTATGTGTATTCACTCTCTGTCCTAAACGGCTCGTTGGAGCTCCTGCCCCCCCCCCCTCCCTGTGAGCCCAGTGGGTTCTGATTGGTCGGGACGTTGATACAGCGAGAACAAGCGAAACTCATCCTGAGCACACACAAACACTCACAGCCGAAGTAAAAAGTGTGGCTTGATATTGAGTAAGAAAAAGGTTTATAACGCTGTGAGAATGGGTCTGCGGAGAGCATTTCTCCGCCATCCCAACGTAGTAGCCCGAAAAACGTTTACCCATTTAAACAGTCGTGGTAGATACCTTGTTTGTTTTAAACATCATAAATACACAAACAACAATGAATACTTACAGGTTGTGTACCCCGAACTCCCGCTGGTCCAAACAAAGTAGGAACAGCGTCGTTCTTCAGTGCCCTACGCTGTACATATCCGGCATGAATCTGAAAGGTTTTGGAAGCTTTGTTTTTCGTGAAAGGCTGGCAGAGGGTGCGGCCTCTGGGTGTTCACACGTCACTGTACCCAGGAAGAACATGAGAAATGTCCAACGAGGCGTTCTGGGGCAGCACAGACAGGTCTTCTCTGTGTTAGAGTTGTACTCGCTACAGGGTGTACTTTGAGGGTTTGTGACTCTGCAGACCGTGCACATGCAGAAGCTTCATAACAACAAGGGGACGGGTGATAACTGGAAAAGCATGACATGGGACCTTTAACATCTGTCTCTGTTAAACACATACAAGACTAACAATACACAAAGGCAATCAGAGTATAAGACTGTTTTAAATGATTATCTGATCATTTGACACTGGTGACAATGTGGCACTGTTTTAACATTATTCTACAAAGTCTGGGTGTGTATTGATTCGGTAATAGTTTGAACGCTTGTTTTATTTTCCAGATAACCATGACATCATCTCTATGAAGATGTACCAGCTGATGGTGGAACACACGCCTGAAGAAGAGAATGAGGACTGGACGAAAATAGAGCCGAGCGTCAGCCTCCTGAAGTCCCCCAAAGGTAGAGAAAAGTACTCTTTAAAGTAGAGACACTACATACTGATATACACCTGAACATCAGCAGGAGAGGACTCTTTAAAGTAGAGACTCTACATACTGATATACACCTGAACATCAGCAGGAGAGGACTCTTTAAAGTAGAGACACTGCATACTGATATACACCTGAACATCAGCAGGAGAGGACTCTTTAAAGTAGAGACACTACATACTGATATACACCTGACCATCAGCAGGAGAGGACTCTTTAAAGTAGAGACACTACATACTGATATATACCTGCACATCAGCAGGAGAGGACTCTTTAAAGTAGAGACACTACATACTGATATACACCTGAACATCAGCAGGAGAGGACTCTTTAAAGTAGAGACACTACATACTGATATACACCTGAACATCAGCAGGAGAGGACTCTTTAAAGTAGAGACACTACATACTGATATACACCTGAACATCAGCAGGAGAGGACTCTTTAAAGTAGAGACTCTACATACTGATATACACCTGAACATCAGCAGGAGAGGACTCTTTAAAGTAGAGACACTGCATACTGATATACACCTGAACATCAGCAGGAGAGGACTCTTTAAAGTAGAGACACTACATACTGATATACACCTGAACATCAGCAGGAGAGGACTCTTTAAAGTAGAGACACTACATACTGATATACACCTGACCATCAGCAGGAGAGGACTCTTTAAAGTAGAGACACTACATACTGATATATACCTGCACATCAGCAGGAGAGGACTCTTTAAAGTAGAGACACTACATACTGATATACACCTGAACATCAGCAGGAGAGGACTCTTTAAAGTAGAGACACTACATACTGATATACACCTGAACATCAGCAGGAGAGGACTCTTTAAAGTAGAGACACTACATACTGATATACACCTGAACATCAGCAGGAGAGGACTCTTTAAAGTAGAGACACTACATACTGATACACACCTGAACATCAGCAGGAGAGGACTCTTTAAAGTAGAGACACTACATACTGATATACACCTGAACATCAGCAGGAGAGGACTCTTTAAAGTAGAGACACTACATACTGATATATACCTGAACATCAGCAGGAGAGGACTCTTTAAAGTAGAGACACTACATACTGATATACACCTGAACATCAGCAGGAGAGGACTCTTTTAAGTAGAGACACTACATACTGATATATACCTGCACATCAGCAGGAGAGGACTCTTTAAAGTAGAGACACTACATATTGATATATACCTGAACATCAGCAGGAGAGGACTCTTTAAAGTAGAGACACTACATACTGATATACACCTGAACATCAGCAGGAGAGGACTCTTTAAAGTAGAGACACTACATACTGATATACACCTGAACATCAGCAGGAGAGGACTCTTTAAAGTAGAGACACTACATACTGATATACACCTGAACATCAGTAGGAGAGGACTCTTTAAAGTAGAGACACTACATACTGATATATACCTGAACATCAGCAGGAGAGGACTCTTTAAAGTAGAGACACTACATACTGATATACACCTGAACATCAGCAGGAGAGGACTCTTTAAAGTAGAGACACTACATACTGATATACACCTGAACATCAGTAGGAGAGGACTCTTTAAAGTAGAGACACTACATACTGATATACACCTGAACATCAGCAGGAGAGGACTCTTTAAAGTAGAGACACTACATACTGATATACACCTGATCATCAGCAGGAGAGGACTCTTTAAAGTAGAGACACTACATACTGATATACACCTGAACATCAGTAGGAGAGGACTCTTTAAAGTAGAGACACTACATACTGATATACACCTGAACATCAGCAGGAGAGGACTCTTTAAAGTAGAGACACTACATACTGATATACACCTGAACATCAGCAGGAGAGGACTCTTTAAAGTAGAGACACTACATACTGATATACACCTGAACATCAGCAGGAGAGGACTCTTTAAAGTAGAGACACTACATACTGATATACACCTGAACATCAGCAGGAGAGGACTCTTTAAAGTAGAGACACTACATACTGATATACACCTGAACATCAGCAGGAGAGGACTCTTTAAAGTAGAGACACTGCATACTGATATACACCTGAACATCAGCAGGAGAGGACTCTTTAAAGTAGAGACACTGCATACTGATATACACCTGAACATCAGCAGGAGAGGACTCTTTAAAGTAGAGACACTGCATACTGATATACACCTGAACATCAGCAGGAGAGGACTCTTTAAAGTAGAGACACTACATACTGATATACACCTGAACATCAGCAGGAGAGGACTCTTTAAAGTAGAGACACTGCATACTGATATACACCTGAACATCAGCAGGAGAGGACTCTTTAAAGTAGAGACACTACATACTGATATACACCTGAACATCAGCAGGAGAGGACTCTTTAAAGTAGAGACACTACATACTGATATACACCTGACCATCAGCAGGAGAGGACTCTTTAAAGTAGAGACACTACATACTGATATATACCTGCACATCAGCAGGAGAGGACTCTTTAAAGTAGAGACACTACATACTGATATACACCTGAACATCAGCAGGAGAGGACTCTTTAAAGTAGAGACACTACATACTGATATACACCTGAACATCAGCAGGAGAGGACTCTTTAAAGTAGAGACACTACATACTGATACACACCTGAACATCAGCAGGAGAGGACTCTTTAAAGTAGAGACACTACATACTGATATACACCTGAACATCAGCAGGAGAGGACTCTTTAAAGTAGAGACACTACATACTGATATATACCTGAACATCAGCAGGAGAGGACTCTTTAAAGTAGAGACACTACATACTGATATACACCTGAACATCAGCAGGAGAGGACTCTTTAAAGTAGAGACACTACATACTGATATATACCTGCACATCAGCAGGAGAGGACTCTTTAAAGTAGAGACACTACATACTGATATACACCTGAACATCAGCAGGAGAGGACTCTTTAAAGTAGAGACACTACATACTGATATACACCTGAACATCAGCAGGAGAGGACTCTTTAAAGTAGAGACACTACATACTGATATACACCTGAACATCAGCAGGAGAGGACTCTTTAAAGTAGAGACACTACATACTGATATACACCTTAACATCAGCAGGAGAGGACTCTTTAAAGTAGAGACACTACATACTGATATACACCTGAACATCAGTAGGAGAGGACTCTTTAAAGTAGAGACACTACATACTGATATACACCTGAACATCAGCAGGAGAGGACTCTTTAAAGTAGAGACACTACACACTGATATACACCTGAACATCAGCAGGAGAGGACTCTTTAAAGTAGAGACACTACAAACTGATATACACCTGAACATCAGAGGAGAGGACTCTTTAAAGTAGAGACACTACATACTGATATACACCTGAACATCAGCAGGAGAGGACTCTTTAAAGTAGAGACACTACATACTGATGTACACCTGAACATCAGCAGGAGAGGACTCTTTAAAGTAGAGACACTACATACTGATATACACCTGAACATCAGGAGGAGAGGACTCTTTAAAGTAGAGACACTACATACTGATACACACCTGAACCTCCTTAAGCTAAGCTCTGTATCTTACTTTGATCCTCACAGATAACATTGACGATCCCACTGGAAATTTCCGTGGTACGCCCCTCACTGGGTGGAAAGTGTTTCTCCTTCTTCTCTGCGCTCTGCTGGGAATCGTAGTGTGCGCCGTGGTGGGAGCGGTGGTTTTCCAGAAGAGACAGGAGAGGAACAAGAGGTTTTACTGAGCAGAGAAACAACGTCCTGTTCGATGTGGAATGAACTGTTTCCAGACGACAGCTTGAGCACAGTCAATGTGAATTATTTTCTAAAGATTGTACAAATGTTTATATCCTCGAAGCTCTGTGGTGACGTTCTGTTGTCGCTAAGGAGGTGTTGAGGCCGTGATCAATGCTGTTTCAGTTTCTTACGCCACAAATCTGGTCTTCTTCGTCTTCCAGGCTGTTTTAACAGATTATTTATTGGGTGAAGAAAAAGGCTCACACGTGAATTATCCACTTTCCCCCCGTGGTTCCTCTATCGATGGAGTTTGATTTCCTGCTTGTTCACCCTGCTATCATGCTTCTGTTTAATCATCACTGATAACCCCTTACACACAGACCACCAAGGCGGCATCTGAGGACAGTTTAAAGGGTCAATTAGCATCTTAGTTAATCATTTAGTCCAGAACATATCAAATCATTTCACCGAAAACCTGTTCAAATTCGCTCAGAATGCAATATCATTTTTTATCTAAAAAGTAAGAAACTGGAACTAGATTGTTATTATAATGTTTGCTTTATTAACAATTGAATCATATTATATGTTTTCGATGCAGTTGCTGATCAATCAATCAATCTATCTATCTACTCTTATGAAATGAGAAACCCCAGCAGATACTAAGCAAATATACATCATGTGAAATGTAATTTGCTGATGTTTAGTTATTAACTTAAATCATAAAACCGTCTGAGGGGCTCTGATAAACCCTTAAAACTACACTTCATGTTTAATTGTACAAATAAATATCAGACTGTAGTTAGAAAGAGAGTTTAAAGCTTTAAACGCGGGCAGAACGTTGTTATAGAGAGCGGCAAATCTGCATGAATCTGATCATGTGATCTGTGCGGTGTTATGACTCAAACGGTAACAATTAGCCTCATGCTATTATATTTAAGGTTTGCTATATACTCTAGTTATCAGCATAGTGAACTCAGAAATGTCCAGTACCCCAAAGTTTTATGATAGAAATGTACAGTTGGGTCTCCAGCTCATAGAAACTGCCGGATGCTAACCTGCATATGTTGGGCAATTAGCACAATTAGCATAAGTTGCATTGATTTGTTGTGTTTTTTTTAGGTATATTGAGGATGTTGAATTAATTTCTGACATTGTTAGGGTCATAAATGGCAGTTTTGAGTCGCCTAACACTTTAAAATCGACCTAAAATGCATCAAAATCAGCCCCTGGAGTACAAATATAACCACTTTCTGGTTAAAACTGAAATTTGCTGATCCTGGAAATGTCAGAAATGGATTCAACATCCTCAACTAGCGTATTGGCATAAGTTGCATTTATTAGCATTGATTTGGACAGTTTTGGAGTTGTTTTTGAGGTACACTGAGGATGCTGAAACCATTTCTGACATTTTTAGGGTCATAAATGGCACTTTTTAGTCGCCTAACACTTTAAAATTGACCCAAAATGCATAGAAATCTTCCCCCTGGAGAACAAATATGGTCACTTTCTGGTTAAAACTGACATGTTTGATTCTGGAAATGTCAGAAATGGACTGGACATCTTCGTTTACCTCCATAAACACTCCAAAACGTTTGAACTGTATTTGCGAAATAACCCAATTGATGCTAATTGCCCAACATATGCAGGTACTGTATACATCCGGCAGTTCCTATGAGCTGGAGACCTGTACTATACATTTATCATATATAAGACGTTGGTACTCACAACATGAACTCTGTGATCTGCAAACAGACCAATAATCTGAACGCTGTTTTGTGAAATCCTTCCTTATAACCACATCTTCAGAAAAAGGCCACTTTTAAAGAGTTGCATCTGAACTGCTCCAACATATTTGATCTTCTTATTCGTTCCCCTCTCAGCGTTGGTTCAGCACGATTTCCTCCAGAATATGCCTTTTGTTATTTTTCTACGTGTTTGTTTCCAGCTGTTTTAAAAATGCCTGAATAAAATGTAGTATAATTAATATTAATATTAGAAATCAAGTTGCTGAATCCTGAAGTCCATGAATGCATCGCTGCAGTTTCTTTTTACTGACTTGTTTGTTTACTTGATGATTTCTTCCAGCTTCCTATTCTTCGTCTTTTTGTAGAATGTTTTACAGAAACTGAAATGAAGGGTTTGTTGACACGGGCTGAAATACACATTTTCTTTTTTTAAACTTGAGTTATCTCTTCTCCTGTGTTCTTGAATCTGTCCTGTGTTTCTGTCAGATCAGACGTGTCTATTGTTGTGATGGGACTTGAAATCGCTCCTCTCAGCAGAAATAATTCATTAAATGAAAAAAGAAATAGTTTGAGTTGTAATTTTTTT
Source organism: Trematomus bernacchii (assembly GCF_902827165.1). Classification (NCBI taxonomy): domain Eukaryota; kingdom Metazoa; phylum Chordata; class Actinopteri; order Perciformes; family Nototheniidae; genus Trematomus; species Trematomus bernacchii. The sequence continues at coordinate 1,370,625 of NW_022987521.1, read as the reverse complement.
ATGTTTTACCAGCGTTTAATTAACTTAATGATGAATTTTCTAGAAGTAGCCGACTGTGTGTTCAAGCGCACATCACTGTCCTTTCTTACTATAGTATTATAGTCTGATGCTAATAATCTGTTTATTAGGTCAAAAGCAGGACTTTTACTTATTGTATTATTTATATTAATATCTAAGTGAGTAATGTGTTGACTCTGTTACATTAGGCGCGTTCACACCGGAGTACTTTTCCCCGTACTTTTCCCGTTTAGTTGCGTTAGTACCCCTTATTTTGCGTTCACACGAAAAAGAGTACTTAGTGCCGGGAACTTTTACCCCCATTTTAAGTCCCTGCTAGAGAGGTGGGACTATCCTGGGGAGAAAAAGTACCAATTTCTGATTGGCTGGGCGAATTGCAAACCACGCCCCGTAAAACTCTGAAATGTTTTGTGAAGCCGCCATTGTATTTGCTGGCATTAGCATTATTAGCATTAGCATTAGCCCCGCGCACCAACGGAGAGAGAATAACTTATGGCAACACAAAAAAAAACATGGGAGCGGTGGAGATGAGGAGGTGTCTGAAGCCAGTCCCCAACTCCGGGGACTCCGGGTGGCAGTATACGCCGTGAAGTGGTTTGCGGCCTGCCAGTAAACCCAAAGCAGAAGAAGAAGAAGTGACGTCAGCGGCTTCATTTGAGTAATCTTCCCTCAGGAACTTATTCCGGTGTGAACGCGATAAATAAAATCAAACGTGAAAAAAAGTCTGATTTTTTTCAGAGTGAGATTTTTGAGAAAAATGTCAGGAATTTGAAAAAAGTTAGAAATATGTTAGAAGGAATTTGAAAAAAGTGAGATTTTGGAAAAAATAAGTCTACATTTTCATAAAAAATCAGAAATGTTTCAACAAATTGAGATTTTTGTGAAAAAGTTGGAATTATGAAAAAATCAGGAAATGGAATTTGGAAAAAACGAATTGTTTTTTAAAGAAGATGATTAGGGCCTGTGTAAAAAAAGAAAGATCCCATAAAGCAGATTCAGGCAGTAGAGATAGAATCACACTTAAAGTATTACAGAACAGAACAGCTGACAGAGAAGAGAGAACAGCTGATCCTTTGCAACAAACACTATGTGCTCTTTTTAGGGTTTAATAACACTGTAATCCTGCTGGTAATCCACACGTTTTAGAAATGTAACTGTAAGGGAATACAGTTCCTTTTTGTTGTATCCTAATAATCCCTTTACATGGAATCCATTACTCCCCAGACCTGTGAAATACAGGAACTCAACATATGTTGTAGCTGGGAGTGCTGGGACTGAAGGACATATGGAGGGGGGGGGGGGTACAACGATGCATAATATCCCATAATGCACTGCACCTCCTGCTTCTGTGCCGCGAGAACAGAGCTTCCTGCATATGCAAAGGTTTTTACTAAAACTGTAATCACATTCCTTTAACAACCTTTATGATATCAGTCCATCTTCCTATCATCATCAGAGAGAATTTAAGAGCTTTATCTGTTTTAACCACCAGAGGGCGCCATAGTACTGATGTTCTTCTTCTGCCAGACTAGTGCAATAACACTGTGTGTGTGTGTGTGTGTGTGTGTGGTGTGTGTGTGTGTGTGTGTGTGTGTGTGTGTGTGTGTGTGTGTGTGTGTGTGTGTGTGTGTGTGTGTGTGTGTGTGTGTGTGTGTGTGTGTGTGTGTGTGTGTGTGTGTGTGTGTGTGTGTGTGTGTGTGTGTGTAGGGTTTGTTTTACCAACATTATTACTCAACTGTCACTGGATGTGTGTGTGTGTGTGTGTGTGTGTGTGTGTGAGAGTGTGTGTGTGTGTGTGTGTGTGTGTGTGTGTGTGAGAGTGTGTGTGTGTGTGTGTCGGGGGGATTTATATTTGTATATGGAAAGTTAAGATTAGATTTTTGGCTTGTTGTGGATCTTATTTAGAGTTTGTTTTACCAACATTATTATTAATAGAGTGTGTGTGTGTGAGTGTGAGTGTGAGTGTGAGTGTGAGTGTGAGTGTGAGTGTGAGTGTGAGTGTGAGTGTGTGTGTGTGTGTGTGTGTGTGTGTGTGTGTGTGTGTGTGTCTCATTTCTGTTTAAGTTTTATTACGCCTTGGTCGGCAATGTACGAAAATCAATAAGCATTCATCTTTGTGGAAATATTGGATTTGTGCAGTGTCTATTGCATCAATGACCGAATGCAGTACTTTATTATACACTCAAAGAGGCCCTTAAGCTCGTTGGTATTGTCCCTCTCCTGTTGGGTGTTATCATGAAAAGAGAAATATGAGACATGATCCTCTGTAAGCTCTCTTTCTCTTCTCCTTCCCTCTCTAATCTCACTCAGCCTTGACTATCTTTACTTATCCAACTCTTGTCCTTTCTTCTTCTTCCATTTGCTACTTCCTCCCTTCAGGGTCTGAAGGTGGGACTGAAGACCTTTGTGTGTCTACAAACAGAAATGATTGGCACAGAGAGTTGAATAGCTGAGTGTTAAACCTTGACAGCTCGTTGCTTTTGAATGTCACATGGAGCAGCTGCAGCCTTCTTCACACCTGTTGCTCTCCTGCTTCATTTCATTTCAAACCTTTATTTAACCAGGTGAATCGCATCGATCTCTTTTTCAAGGGAGACCTGCTGCGAGTAGGTTCCACATGAAGACAGAAAAACAGAAAACAACAGAAAAACAACATAGATACAGGGATTACAATTTACATACCTAACGACATTTACAGGTACCAACCGTATCAGATTGCATAGCATCTATCCGAGCTTTAAAAACATGCAGAGGAACCAAATTGCTCAGTTTCCATTCTTTTTGCAGACTATTCCAAGTTAGAGGAGCTGCGCATCTAAAAGCTTTCGTCCCTAAGACAGTCCTTGCACTTGGCACATTTAACAAAACCACAGCATGAGATCTCAGGCAATAGCTACTTTCAATTCGCCGTGTGATCAGAGAGCAGATGTAAGGTGGTAGTTTATCCAACATGGCTTTGTAGATGAACATGTACCAGTGACTGAGCCTCCGTACAGTTACGGAGCGTCCACACAGCAGCGTTAAAAAATCTTGAAACGCTTCTGCCCATTCACTTTGAATGGGGTGACGTCACTTTCCCTCACTTTTCGCCGAACTGCATTGTGGGAAGCAGAGCGGAGATTCTCAGGATTTTCAGGATTCAAAAGTTGAGCAATGTTCAACTTTTGAAGCTGAGGTGGAAGCGTCAGCCAATCAAATCCCGTGTACGCAAATCTGACAGTTCAAGCTCTAGCCAATCAAATGGCGTGTATGCTGGGAGAGACATACTGCAGGTCATTTCCTCATATTCCAAAACATGGAGGAGAAATGAGCGGTAGGGAATCACCCGGTGCTTTATGACCAGTCCCTATTTACCTACCGGGATACAAACCGGAGGAGCCAGGCATGGAGGGAGGTGGCAGAGACAGTGGTAGGTCTTCGCCTGTTTAGGGAGTTTATATCCAGTTTACTACAAACTTTTTTGCATCGTATGTCGGGGGCGGGAGATTCATGTGATTGGTTGTTGGTGCCTTGCTCGCAAAAAATCCCCAAGCTTCAGATACGCCCACCTCCAAGATTTTTTTAACGCTGCTGTGTGGACGGGCCGTTAGTGAAGGCAAACCAGCTCTGGCATACAGGGTACAGTGATGAGTTAATACTTTACAGTTAGTAACACATCTTAGTGCACTGTGATAGGCGGCATCTAACTTGATCAGGTAATGGGCAGGTGCATTCATATAGATCAGATCACCATAGTCCAGCACAGGTAAAAAGGTCACAGAGCCTTTTCCTGGCCTCAAGTGAGAAACAGGACTTGTTTCTGAAAAAGAAACCCAGCTTCACTCTCAGCTTTCTAAGCAGATTATTGACCTGAAGTTTAAAAGAGAGGCAATTATCAAGCTAGATACCAAGGTATTTGTAACAGGCAACCACTTCAAGTACTTGTCCTTGCGTAGTAACAATATCCAAAGTGGTGCTTCATTCAGAGCTTTAGTTATAGGGAATACATTTGGAGGAAAGCATGTATGGAGTGGTGCAGACAGGCTATAAAGGAACTACAGCACGGTCACATGACTTCACGTCACCACCGCTAAGCTAAAGGCGGCTAATGTTGGGCTATAAAGGAACTACAGCACGGTCACATGACTTCACGTCACCACCGCTAAGCTAAAGGAGGCTAATGTTGGGCTATAAAGGAACTACAGCACGGTCACATGACTTCACGTCACCACCGCTAAGCTAAAGGTGGCTAATGTTGGGCTATAAAGGAACTACAAGCACGGTCACATGACTTCACGTCACCACCGCTAAGCTAAAGGAGGCTAATGTTGGGCTATAAAGGAACTACAGCACGGTCACATGACTTCACGTCACCACCGCTAAGCTAAAGGTGGCTAATGTTGGGCTATAAAGGAACTACAGCACGGTCACATGACTTCACGTCACCACCGCTAAGCTAAAGGTGGCTAATGTTGGGCTATAAAGGAACTACAGCACGGTCACATGACTTTTCATCACCCAACCCAGTCTCACGGCATTTTGTGTTATAGTCACACATTTAATTTAATTTATTGATTCGTGTTCACCAACAGGATTTTCAGTGTCCGGTCGGGTCTTGGAAGACCAGAAGCTGTGTGGTTCATAAAAACATTTTCTTACTCAATATCTTACCCTAAGCCTAACCCTAACCCTTTTATTTTAAATTGTATAATGTCGGAGTTTTTTTTGCCGTCCGCAAGGAACATTTATGGGGCTCAGAGCCTCAGAATACTGACATCTGTATTTTTTGTCATCTTTTTTTCCTTCTAATTTGTTATTATTTGGTGCAGGCACGAAACATACTACCAATATAAATGCATTGCTTCTAAAATCGTTCTGTGTCAGAATACTGAAATCTGTATTTTTATTTATCTGTTTTTCCTTCTAATTTGTTATTATTTACATTGCTTTTAAAATCGTTCTGTGTGACACGAAAAAAATGGCGAAATTGTGTTGGTGAACACGAATCAATAGATTAATTTCGTGACTATAACACAAAATGCCGTGGTTAAGGTGGCTAATGTTGGACTATAAAGGAACTACAGCACGGTCACGTGACTTCACGTAACCACCGCTAAGCTAAAGGTGGCTAATATTGGACGGGATGACGTTTAGTCATCTCATTTACACACTTGTTACCAACCTCCGTTTTCAAATTCACCTGTTGGGTATTTACTGACGTGTTTTATGTCGTAGAACAGGGATGGGCAACTTGGATGGTGGTGGGGGCCACACATAATTTATGTACTGGCCATTAGGAGGCCGCAGATTCACTTGGAACACACACACACACACACACACACACACACACATTCCATGTTTTGTATGTAATTATTAACAAATATACTAAGTCTGACATCTTCATTGACATTTTACAATCTTTCAGGGAACATCCTCTAATAAGCTCACTAAACAAATATCAGTTCAGAGAAATGTTATTTCATTTTTACAAGTGGCATGTTTGTATTGAACAGGTTATTTAACAGTGGAATACAACTATTTTAAACTATTGGAAAGCACGGAAAATGTGTGTGCATTGAGATAACCATTAAGATGACCTAAACATGAAGTCATGAACACTACCCAGACATTAGTTGTCTAACTTGAACCTAAGACACTTGTAGCCTGTCTCTGCATTCCCCTTATTCCACAATAAGGGGAATGTCAACACAGACACCTGCCAACCCGCTGATCCTCAGCGCCGCTCCCCCTCCCTCCCACTGAAATTATGAATGAAAAGCGTATAGTAATCATAGATAACACGGCAGGGTCTGTGACAGTTTGTTTTCATCTGATTTCAAATAAACCAAGTCTTGGTTTTTAGAATATTAAACTTGTTTCGCCAAATTCAGATGATAAATACAACTTTGAAGCTTGTAACGGCATAATTACAAGCGGTAACAACAGCCGGTGTTTCTTGTGAGTGTTTCCCCGGGAAACAAACACAATACACACAAACGCGTCACAGATTATTTCGCGGTTTATGTACGCAGCTCGCGACGTAACTAGGAGTCTAGTGGACGGTATCAGTACTACAAGTTTTGATTTGATTTGATTAATTACGTTGTTTAGGGTTATTTGCCCATCCCTGACATAGAGTGTGTGTGTGTGTGTGTGTGTGTGTGTGTGTGTGGTGTGTGTGTGTGTGTGTGTGTGTGTGTGTGTGTGTGTGTGTGTGTGTGTGTGTGCGTGTGTGTGTGTGTGTCTGTGTGTTGCGGTTGTCCTCTCACCACTTCTCTGCTAAAACAAAGGCGACACCCCTGTATCATTTCAGAACTCACTCCACATACCGGAGTTATCTACAATCTCTGATATACAGCATCTCCCCTTCCTGCACTCATAATGATGACTACTGTCATACAGTAGGTGTGTGTGTGTGTGTAACAAATATTTTTTTATTAATTACGTTGTTTATACATTTATCTGAGGGCCGCAAAAAGAGCCATTTCCCTGTCGTAGAATAAACGTTTACTTCAGCTTGTGTTAACCACAGACCTGATTTCAGGAGAACAATCCACCTATTATTCCAAGGCAAGATATGTCGAACAACCATCCCATTGTTTGTCTATCAGAGATAATAATATGTCTTTGTTCCAATTGTATAAAAAAAACGTGCATACTGTTAAATAAATATTTATCTTATCTCAACTCCCGCAGGAGGAGGACTCCTGTCAGAAAGGGAAAAGAAAATACAAAAGTGTGTATTGTTTGCCTTGAGATACGATTACCTTTCTCAGGCATCTCGAAGTCGAGTTGGAAGTTGTTTTTGGCAGAAAACTGTCATCAGTGACAGACTGGAAGACGGGAAAGTGGTCTGAAAACTCGCTACGCTTCATTTCATTCTCAGTTTTTTACTTAAGTGTTTAAGAGGACACACATTACTTTGCCTTTCCCTCCTATGACCTTTACATCACACTCTATTCCCCTTTCTTCATTCCTTCTGTCTTCACCATAAGTCCTTGTTTTTCACCTTTGTGTTAGTTTGACTCCTTTCCTTTTGTCTTTTACTGTCACTTTATTTCAACATTTCTCTCCCACCCTCTCATATTATCCTCTTCTCCTTCCTTTCTACCTTTTCATCCATCCACACACACTCTCTCCTCATCTTTCGACGGAGCCACTGATAGATATCTCTCTGGAGTCAAGCAGGCGATTGACAGACGACAGATGTCACTGTGCATAAACAGAATCCCACCAATCACATGACTGGATAAACAAAGCTGACCAATCACAGGCCAGATCTCCAGTAGACTTTCTGACTGAAGCACTCAAAGTGGCGGGTAACAAATACCACTTTTCCACCTGAGCAGTTCAAGGGCCGGTTCAGAGATGTTCAGTGGCGCCGGCTCTCGGTACAGAGAACCCGTTCCCATTTAGAACCAACAATCTGATAGAACTGAGAACCGTGTTATTAAGAGGGTTACGTTGGATTAACCTGAGCAATAACAGTTCATGTCGAGTACAACGAAAAGGATAACATAGTTACAGAAGCAGTAGAGCCAAGAACGCAAAGTGACTTAAACGCGACCACGTACATATATTTATGTCCCGTGATATTAGCCAGCCGTACGTGTAACATATTTTATTTTTCTCCTTACTTTTAATAAACATCTGTTCGCTATCATTGACCATTTTGAAGAGCAGCACAAGCTGTTTTACTGGTGTGTTTTATACCAGCAGGTGTAATCATGCACAGGCTAAATTCTTTGACGTATCAGACTATCACAAGTAAAATCATAGTGTAAATTACACCAATACAAATGCTTGTAGATAACGGCAAAGGCCACAAGTACACATTCAAAGTAGGGCTGTGCAATTAATCGTATTTTAATCGCAATTACGATTTTGGCCTGCCACAATTACGAAAACAACATAATCGAAAAAAACAATTATTTTGCTTTGCTAGGTTGTGACATATTTGATCTAATTTATTTTGACTAATTTATTTTCTATTTATCATATTTATATATGTTTAGTAGCTTGTTGAAGTGCGCTCCAAAATATTTGTTGATCTTGTTTATTGGTATTTATTATTTTGATATTATTTATTTAAATGTAAATATATATTTATCATTTATTTAATCATTTGTGTATTGGTTTTTCAGTTGAATTATACGTTCAGGGTAATCAACAGTTAAAAAGATACTGTTCAAATTATTATTTGTATTTGTTTTAAAGTTCAATAAATGGATGTTTTCAAAGTCAATGAATAATCGTATTTAATAATCGTGATATCAATTATTGACCAAAATAATCGTGATTATGATTTTTGCCATAATCGCACAGCCCTACTTCAAAGCATTTATGATGATTCATTAATATGCCAAACATATACAATATATATAAAAAAATATTTTTGCAAGAATGTTGAAAATGCAATCCTACTGATGATTGGAAATCTTCACGTGATCTATAAACAGAAAATAAGAAAAGCAGCTAAGAAAACAAATCACGATTTATTCTTTAAAAAAAAGGGATTCTTCCAATACATTAATTTGTTTTGCTGCAATGCTTTGCTTATATGTAAAAATCAATACAAATGTGTTCACCACCGCTAAGCTAAATGCGGCTGATGTTGGCCGTGATGACGTTTCGTCGTCTCATTTAGACACTTGTTAGCAACCACTGTTTTTATTAATCAGATAAGACCAGGGAACCAGGAAGTGTTAAAATGCTGACTCATTCCTGCACCACTCTATTATAAAGAGCCATCCAAAGAAAACAGAAGAAGGAGAGATTTGTTTGGATAAGGCGGAGAGGAACATGAGGAAGTACAGTGAGAGAAGATCAGGGAAACATGTTCAGAAACACTTTCATTCATCGTGTCTAACCGACGGCTCTCAAATCTCTGAACAGGTTTGAACAAACCCGGCACGCCTGAAAAGCTGCGTTGCCAAAATACTTACTGTCCATATTGTCTCTGAGCTCTGGGGATCAGAACCAACTTGTCGACATCTAAGCTTTTCTCTACACACCATCAACAAAGAACAATGAGACTCATTGCACTAAGAAGATACGATTATTCATCTTTGATAAAGACTATGTTTAGGGATCGACTGTTGAAATCCAAAACATCTGTCTCTGTCTGATGTGTTTAAATCATTCGAACAAGCATTAAAGTAAAGGATTGGGATATTAGTGCCAAAAGTTGGGCAAGTTACAGCTGCCAGTGCCTACTGAAATGTACTTCAAATATGTAATTGCACAACTTTAATAACACTAATGGAGAAGGAACAGTACAGTCGGTGAAATCAAAGTATTACAGAAACCAAGATATCTGCTGGTGCAAGCTAATGCATGACCTCTATTTATTACGCACTTTATTGCCATGCAACTGTTACTGTAGCTAAACCTCGGTAATTACAGGGATAATGGATATTAAAAGGACAGGGAAATGATATAGGAGATTGGACTTGATGAAAGAGTTGACTGAAGGTTTTTGGTTAATTAAAATGACTCCGGGCGCATTTTCTTTCTGACTCGGACACGGCACGCACGTGCTACCAAAGTGCAGTCAATGTTAACCCGAACCCTTCATTTGGTGTCCCTTAATCTTGACTACTTGTTGCTGTCATTGTGGCATAATTGACCCCCTTATTCTTCAATAGGATCTTACTTGTGAGAACATGTGTAGTCAATGTGTTTATCACTCTTGATAGTTGTTATAAAAACAACAACAGAAAAACAGCTTGAGCAGCTGAAGGTGTGTGCTGCTCTTCAATAGGCAATTATAGCAAATGGGTGGTCATTTAAAATGGTACAAATAAATAGTATGTCACATCTCATGCTGTTGCGTGACTATAAATGTCTGTGGTCACGTTATAGTCACTTTGTGAAGTTTGTCAATATAGCCGCACCCAAGAGAAGGTGAAGCATAAGGTGAATAGTCCTCTGATAGTCCTGAGGTTTTACAATTTTGAGGATGGATAATGCTGTTAGGATTTTAAATTAGACCCTAAAAGGATCATCTGTAATCTCCTCTTGACAACCTGTTGACATTTTTTACAACAGACTTGTTGAGCCTGTTGTTTGCATTTCACATTTTGCTAACCACATGTGGTGATTTATTGGTGGCATGTGTACCTATTGGCTTAATATTTTCTCTCTGAACTGTCAGAGGTCACAGCACCAAGACATTTCAACTATTCTCATGACTCTTGGATGAATGCAAGGATGTAACAGAGGGGGATTGGTTTATTACCGGGTTCATGACCTCGTTACTGGAGCAGACAGGAGAGGAAAAATATGGTTGTGGTGTTGGTGTTAAGAGACCTTTCAAAGTGACGAACATTTCATCTAAGAGACGTTTGGAATTTTTGCGTAAAGTGGGTTTCAAAGAATACAAAAACAATGTAATTTAAAGGGGACCTATCATGCAAAATGCACTTTTGTACGTCTTTTCTACATGAATATGTGTCCCCGGTGTTCCAGGGAACTCACCAAGTGTCAGAAAACACAACCCTCTCTATTTTCCTCCATACCCAAATCTCTAAAAAAGGGGCTGCAACGGATCTGATAAAAACTGATCCAGATTTGAACACTGTCCTGACGTCAGGACGGTGGCGCTACGGCTATTGGGCCAACTCCACCAATCAGGAGGAGACAGCCACGGACATTGCCGTTCGAAAGCGCTGGAGACGCTGTAGTACATATGCCAGGCCTCTAGATGGTGCTGTTCTCACAGAATCAGCCCTTGCTAAAACAGAGCTATAAATTGTCAAATTGAGCAAAATGAGGCATGGCTAAAATGCATGATCTGTTTGGTATTTTGAAAAAAAAAAAGTATAAATATGCCTTATATAGGTATGGTCCTACACTATATTATTCAAATATAGCATGATAGGTCCACTTTAAAGTTTCTGGAGTGCTCATTGTACCATATACTATTGCAGAAACTACACCGATGTCGTTCATATCATTGATTTTTGTCAAAGTCTAAACAGAATTTTAGATTCTTTACTGTATTGTAATGTATGATGTGTTTTCACATCTGTTGAAAAACACCCCATACGATCCCTTTTTCCAACCATTTCATTTTCCACAACACAGTTCTTTACACAATTAGACGATCAGACAGATTAAAAAAGAGAAACTGAAGGCAAGTGCTCCTGAAGCGCCAAATAAAAAAATCCCCCATTGCACAAGAAAAACTGTACTGGAGGAAGTCCAAAGGGTTGAAGTGGAACAAGGAAGTGTGTCTGTGAACTGATGGATGGTCTCACATAACTCATTAGAAAACCTCATGCAAAGTTATCATGCTCTCAGACTTCTGCAGGGTTGAACGGTTTTATTATAACCTGAAGGAATGGTTGCTTCAACTTTAAACAATAAGTAGGTAGCATGAACCTCGGTCTTACGTGAAGGCATGTGTCACATATTTCATTTTTGGGTTTGGCAAGTATAGATGCCAAATTTAACTGGCATCTATTTGAAAGATTAGGCTTTGTTGCAAAGAGATAAATATTAACTGATGTTTGCCAAAAATGTGACAACCAAAAATGAACTTGATGAATAACTGTAACGTCTTTTTTGAGAAGAGATTGGCAGTTGAATATAAAGATAAATCAGGGGAATATCTTGTCATGGCTGGAGAGCAGAGTACACAGGATCCAAATTCAAAAGACAGTTCCTTCAAATAAAAGCCCTCTTTTGGCAATTTAGCAAAACAAGGCAAATAAACAAAGCTCTCTCTGACAATAAGCATCCAACATCAACACTCTGACAACAACTGAAAGAAAAACCAGAACTTAAATACACACAAGACTAATCTCAAGAATAAGACACAGGTGGGGAGAGAAGAGGAAACACAGGTGAACACAATCAGGTCATCAAACAGGAACACAGAGAATGGAAGTAAAAACAGACATAGCCTAACACAGGGTCAATTAAGCAACACAAGTGATGAAATGTTTAAAAACAGGTCAACCTACAGATGGAAATTGATTACCTGTCAGTGTGCTCTTTAGCTAGCTAATGTGTGTGTTGGTTAATGTAACCAACACACACCCTCTTTTTCTTCTTCTAAAGACAAAACAAGGATGACATGACAGGGACGCAATGTCAGGTTTTCACTCTTTGTTGTCTAACAGGGAGTCTGCATATACGAGTCTGAGCTCCTTTATTAAACTGTCAAGAGGTGTTTTTGTGTGTGCTGCAAAGGTGTGTGTGTGAGTGTGAGGATGGCTGTGTGTTTGTGAATGTGTGAGTGTGTAGATGGCTCTGTGTGTGAATGTGTGTGTGTCCTTGTACCGTACATGTGTGGTCAGGTCATTCGACACCATCATGTCACACCTAACTCCTCAGATCATCCTCCGACCAGCTGATGCCTGGTCGATAATCAGTGGTGTGTGTGTGTGTGTGTGTGTGTGTGTGTGTGTGTGTGTGTGTGTGTGTGTGTGTGTGTGTGTGTGTGTGTTCCCCTTATACCACAATAAGGGGAATGTCAACACAGGCACCTGTCAACCCGCACTCTGCTGATCCTCAGTGCCGCTCCCCCTCCCGCTGAAATTCTGAATGAAAAGCAATCATAGTAATAGTAATCATGAAAACAGGGCAGGGTCTGTGACAGTTTGTTTTCATCTGATTTCAAATAAACAAAGTCTTGGTTTTTAGAATATTAAACTTGTTTCGCCAAATTCAGATGATGAATACAACTTTTAAGCTTGTAAAGGCAAGCGGTAACTTGACGTCACAGCAGGCATAACAACAGCCGGTGTTTCTTGTGAGTGTTTCCCCGGGAAACAAACACAATACACACAAACGCGTCACAGGTTATTTTGCGGTATTTGGCTGCCGAACGAAATCATGTACGCAGCTCGCGACGTAACTAGGAGTCTAGTGGACGGTATCAGTACTACAAGTAAAAAAAAAATATGTCTTTATTTATTATTTATGTTTTTATCAATTACGTTGTTTATAAATTAATCTGAGGGCCGCAAAAATATTTGTTACCCATCCCTGACATAGAGTGTGTGTGTGTGTGTGTGTGTGTGTGTGTGTGTGTGTGTGTGTGTGTGTGTGTGTGTGTGTGTGTATATGATGATTCTCTTGCGTTTCGGGTCAAAAGTGACCGAGTGACTTTATTTTTGATCATAAATATTGTGTTTTTCATCCAATTGCCTCGAGACCTTATGTTATCCTCCACACTAGGCCTCTGCAGATATACAATTGATGATCACCACTTGCATAGATTTGTTTGTGATTTATTCAACAGTGCAACACCCATGATGTTTTCCATAAGAAATGAATGGGTATGAGTGTATTATGTTCATCCTGCAGATGGAAAACATCTCCACACACACACACGCACACACACACACCACACACACACACACACACACACACACACACACACACACACACACACACACACACACACACACACACACACAACACACACACACACACACACACACACACACACTCCTTGTGCGGATCTGATAAAAACTGATCCAGATTTGAACACTTGTCGTCACAGAAGTGGCGCTACGGCTATTGGGCCAACTCTCCACCAATCAGGAGGAGACAGCCACGGCCATTGCCGCTCGAAAGCGCTGGAGACGCTGTAGTACATATGCCAGGCCTGTAAGTGGCGCTGTATTCTGCCACAAAAGCAGCGAAGAAGACTTCCCGCCCATAGTTACCATGGTTACCCTTCTGTTTATTCTCCGCCTGTGGCTTTCTTTCTCCCTCCCCGAGGCAAGCGTTTGCTCCGCTGCTTTAATTCAATGCAATCCCTCCCCGTCGAGGCAAGCACTGTAATTCTCTCCGGTTAGTCCACCAGCAGATGACAAACACCCACCTCTCCGCCTCTTCCAAGGAACGAGGGGACCGTGCGGCAGAGTTTCAGTTACAGTTTCTTTCGCCAGTCAAGATGTCCGTTAAAGTTTAAATCTTCCGGACAAAATTAGAAAAGTGCCGGTCAAAGGTCTTCTTTGTTATTTATTGAGCTTTAAAACAAATGAATAACGACTCTATATAATAAAACATCGGAGGACGGAGATCTCTTTTTCTCCCCCTCTTCTGACAGCCCAGCAGCTGATCAGAGCACGTCTCCCCTCTCCTGCAGGGGGGCGTGGTCAGCAGAATCAGACCCGTAGACAGCAAACAGCACATAGAGCGAAATGAGGCATGGCTAAAATGCATGATCTGTTTGGTATTTTGAAAACAGAAACGTATAAATATACCTTATATAGGTATGGCCCTACAATATATCATTTAAATATAGCATGATAGGTCCACTTTAAGTTGCGTCAGAGATATCACAGTTTGACGTAGGGCTTCAATATATATCTCTGTACATTGGACATTTGACCCCTTTGTTTACTTATCTGTCATTTATTATAATGACTCAGCTCTTGTATTTTACATTTACATGTACAATTACTTTGCACACTATATACACTGTAAATAGTACTTACGTTTACATTTTGTTAGTTGTAGATTGACGTATACTGTACACTGAAGTCAATTTGTATTGCATATTCGAGACACAGATCTTCTACTGTCTATATGTATATATATACTTTTGAAGTTTGTTTGTTATCCATTTGGTCTCATTTTATTTCATGTGTAATGTTTATATTCTGCTGTAAAGAAAAGAAAAGCACAATTCGGATCAATAAAGTTAATCTAATCTAATTGTGTCCCATAACTCCCTCTGTAGGGAACACAGGGATTTTAGCCTTTGCAGACCATTTACATGCACTAAAACCTATAGAACACTACAGGAAAGGGAACAACAAGCATTATAGGGTCTCTTTGATTTAGATATTTGATGCGCAGTCTAACACCATCTATTTTCACATATCTGAAATATTATCTGCGAAGGAACTTTTCTAATTTATAATCTTGCAAAATGTAATAAATGCACAAACACAACAGATACCAAATGATCAACAGTGCAGGAAGAGGCAGAAAACCCATTGGAGCTTCCTCCTAAATAACGTTTAAAATCCCAATTTCACATCAAACCTTATATCTATATACAAACAATAACTTAAAGTGGACCTATTATGCTATATTATAATAATATAGTGTAGGACCATACCTATATAAGGCATATTTATACTTTTTTTTTTTCAAAATACCAAACAGATCATGCATTTTAGCCATGCCTCATTTTGCTCAATTTGAAAAATGTTAGCTCTGTTTTTGCAAGGGTTGATTCAGTGAGAACAGCACCATCTACTGGCCTGGCATATGTACTACAGCGTCTTCAGCGCTTTCGAACGGCAATGGCCGTGGCTGTCTCCTCCTGATTGGTGGAGTTGGCCCAATAGCCGTAGCGCCACCGTCCTGACGTCAGGACAGTGTTCAAATCTGGATCAGTTTTTATCAGATCCGTTGCAGCCCCTTTTTTAGAGATTTGGGTATGGAGGAAAAATAGAGAGGGTTGTGTTTTCTGACCACTTGGGTGAGTTCCCTGGAACACCGGGGACACATATTCATGTAGAAAAGACGTACAAAAGTGCATTTTGCATGATAGGTCCCCTTTAAATTCAATAAGGATGGCAAAGTTCTACAAAAACCCTCAATAAATGTAAATAAAATAAAGGATAAGTGATCAAATATGTGTATATATGTAAAACAGCAGATAAACGGTCTTTTAGGCATTTTTTGGAAGCATTTTATTGAGCGACAGAATTACACCAAACCTTTCCAGGTTGTTGTTTCACTAAATTAGATACTATGATATGAACTAAATATATCTGGATATGATCATATATATTTTACTTTCTACTACCAACTACCAAATGAAACCAGGCCCATCTGAGACGCTTTTAAACAGAGCGATGTGTTTGAGGTTAAAGAATAGAAATAGGGTCGTGTTTAACAGAATGAAGAGCTGAGTGTGTTCGAGAGAGATGCTCATATTTCACAGAGGCAGATGGTGCTGAAGCAGGAGGGAGAGGACCGCCCAGAACTCCTGTACGCACTGGTGTGTGTGTGTGTGTGTGTGTGTGTGTGTGTGTGTGTGTGTGTGTGTGAGCCCAGCAGGTCCCAGGAAACGGGAGCATATTCGCAGCAGATCTGCTTGTTCAGACTCCGTTCTGCTCCATTAAAACACGACACTCTGTCCTCCACTCGCTCCACTGTCCGTCTGTCTCTCTCTCTCCACTGTCCGTCTGTCTCTCTCTCTCCACTGTCCGTCTGTCTCTCTCTCTCCACTGTCCATCTGCACTTGAATGTGTCTTTCTGCTGTTTTTATATAAACAGTCTCTCTCTCTATGGCCGTAGTGTTGAGTTCCCATTAATCTCAATGATATCTACTGGGAGTGTGTTGTCACCTACACAACCAGCGGAGAACACACCCTACTCCACTATGTGTGTGTAAACGTATTTCACTCATGATGAAAACACCCGGAAACACAGAATCAGGGACATAACAGAATATATGAACAGCAGAAACACTCCTTATCGGTCATATTTACTGGCATGAAATGTGCAGTGTGTGTGTGTATGGAGGACACAAACACCCACACACACACACACACCACACACACACACACACACACACACACACACACACACACACACACACACACACACACACACACCCACACACACACACACACACACACACACACACACACACACACACACACACACACACACACACACACAACACACACACACACACACACACCAGTGGCGAGCCGTCAGGGCCCTCTAAGCCCTCTGTGGGCCTAAGATATTCTAAAAAATAATATTTGAAAACATTAAAAAATATATTATATTAATATTATTTTTTATATATTTTTTTGTTACATTTTTCATTAGTTTTACCAAAATAACTTGATTTAATTATATTTAAAATAACATTTCCGAATAAATAAATCCTTCGAATCTGCCTGTTCAGTTTCTGTTGGAATGTGAAGGGTTAAATGCCGTCTCTGCGAGTTACTGTGAAGACGGGAGAGCTTGTTGGTCCCTGTGTACATTCACAGAGGGCCCGCTATAGTAACTCAACGAGAGAGTAATGTCAAATGACAGTACAATTGACCAATCATACCTTCCCTCTAAATGGGTGGGCTTTATTTTCGCGGACTTTATGACAAGTTCCGCCCGCTGTGAGGTTTATGCAAGTGGTGCAGTGACGCGTCCTAAAACCCGGAAGTAAGCTGTGCTCGGGTTCCCTCGACAGAAAAGCAATGGGATTTCTCATGGATGTAATAGCTCGAAATAAGATCTGTGGAAAACGAACCTGTTTGATAAATGCACGTTTTGTTCAGCCGGATAATATCCACATGTCTACCCTACTTTTATTATTTTCGAATCATAAATCTAATCGATAGATTTATGATCGATAGATTTATGATTAGCATAAGTTAGTTCATGATGGCTCATGTCAGTGATAGTGATGACATCGTTGCGAAATTATTACCCGAGTCATTTTCAAGATTGAGTTACAATGATAAACGGGAGTGGCAAAGGATCAGCTGCACGACCCGCCATCAAGTGCTTCATCCACAAGGACCGGAGGATGGACTTTGTGTTTAAGTGAATTGATCATCAAAGGTAGGCCTAAGTCATTTTCAATGTGGGCCGCCGTGCCGACTTCATTCATTTGTAATTGTTACTTGGCTGTGGGTGCCCTGTGATGATAGGTGTTTAGATAAATGGTGTTGTTTTGTTTGGTAGAGGGTCGCTGTCATTGATGCGTTTTGCACCCCGGGCCGTTGTTTTGATATTCCGCTGAAGTATACGCTGAGACGTAATTACTCTTCTTTTTTTTCGAGGGAGGGGGGGGGGGGTCAGAGGGCCTAGGTATAAAAGTCACGGCTCGCCACTGACACACACACACATACACACACACACACACACACACACCACACACACACACACACACACACACACACACACACACACACACACACACACACACACACACACCCACACACACACACACACACACACACACACACACACACAGAGCGAGAGGCATGCTGAGACAGATCGAAGCCTTGAAACTGAAACACTGTCACTGTTCTCTCTGCAGTGGGGGAAAGGTTACGGGCAACAGGAATTCTCTCACACACCTGTGCAAATGTATCTGTGTAGAGTAGACATACAACACACACACACACACACACACACACACACACACACACACACACACACACACACACACACACACACACCACACACACACACACAACACACACACACACACACACACACACACACCCACCACACACACACACAACACACACACACACACACACACACACACACACACACACACACACACACACAGGATGAAGGGATGTGAAGGAAACACATTTGCCTGTCTGTCAAGCGGGGAAAATGACAGGATCGGATATTATTGAAACGTGATGGTTTGATGAAGCCATTAAAGCAAATTCTGACTTTTTTTCACGGAACTAAAAAGGCTTTGGCCCTAATTTGTAAAACGTAGCTTTAGGTTCATGTGAACAGCTTGATGAAACACAGGAAGGGCAGTATTTCCTTTATCGACTGTAAAATGTGGCACAACTTCACATGTCGCCCATGGATGCCAAAAAACACTCCTCTTGTTGTACTGACTGCAGCGAGGCGATTGTAGGAAACTCTGACATTCCTACAAAAATAAGAAACCATGCGCTCGTATGAGCTCTACTTATATTCATGGGAACACCATTTCTTTGTGCGTCTGAACAACAGCTTGCTCAAATAGGAACAACAATGAAACTTGTTTGCAGAAGGTTAGGGTTAGGGTTACAAATATATATAAGAACTTACTCTCCATCAAATGTTTGTCAATGGTTTGACTTTTGTTGCGTTTCTATAATTTGTGGAAGCTGAAAATAATCCAGGAAGCTTCTCGTGAAGTTAACAGCGTTTATTAATAAGATGATACGATAAGTCTGCAAAAGTACACTACATACTGATATACACCTGAACATCAGCAGGAGAGCACTCTTTAAAGTAGAGACACTACATACTGATATACACCTGAACATCAGCAGGAGAGGACTCTTTAAAGTATAGACACTACATACTGATATGCACCTGAACATCAGCAGGAGAGGACTCTTTAAAGTAGAGACACTACACACTGATATACACCTGAACATCAGCAGGAGAGGACTCTTTAAAGTAGAGACACTACATACTGATACACACCTGAAACTCAGCAGGAGAGGGACTCTTTAAAGTAGAGACACTACATACTGATATACACCTGAAACATCAGCAGGAGAGGACTCTTTAAAGTAGAGACACTACATACTGATATACACCTGAACATCAGCAGGAGAGCACTCTTTAAAGTAGAGACACTACATACTGATATACACCTGAACATCAACAGGAGAGGACTCTTTAAAGTAGAGACAGTACATACTGATATACACCTGAACATCAGCAGGAGAGAACTCTTTAAAGTAGAGACACTACATACTGATATACACCTGAACATCAGCAGGAGAGCACTCTTTAAAGTAGAGACACTACATACTGATATACACCTGAACATCAGCAGGAGAGGAACTCTTTAAAGTATAGACACTACATACTGATATGCACCTGAACATCAGCAGGAGAGGACTCTTTAAAGTAGAGACACTACACACTGATATACACCTGAACATCAGCAGGAGAGGACTCTTTAAAGTAGAGACACTACATACTGATACACACCTGAACATCAGCAGGAGAGGACTCTTTAAAGTAGAGACACTACATACTGATATACACCTGAACATCAACAGGAGAGGACTCTTTAAAGTAGAGACAGTACATACTGATATACACCTGAACATCAGCAGGAGAGAACTCTTTAAAGTAGAGACACTACATACTGATATACACCTGAACATCAGCAGGAGAGGACTCTTTAAAGTAGAGACACTACATACTGATATACACCTGAACATCAGCAGGAGAGGACTCTTAAAGTAGAGACACTACATACTGATATACACCTGAACATCAGCAGGAGAGGACTCTTTAAAGTAGAGACACTACATACTGATATACACCTGAACATCAGCAGGAGAGGACTCTTTAAAGTAGAGACACTACATACTGATATACACCTGAACATCAGCAGGAGAGGACTCTTTAAAGTAGAGACACTACATACTGATATACACCTGAACATCAGCAGGAGAGAACTCTTTAAAGTAGAGACACTGCCACTTGACGAGACGCTTCCTGGATTCTTTATACTCCTACCTCAAATTATAGAAACACAACACTGTCTAACAAACAAACCCAAAGGAAAGGAGAAACCCTCCTGTGCACGGACATTCAAAGAGAATAGATAAAAAATAAACTATAATACATTTGTATCTCAAACCCCAAGGCCGTCAGCAGACAGAAGTTCCTGCAGAATCATGAATTGTAATTTATTTCTGACACATCTCAGATTCCTCCCCGCTCTCTGGCGCTTTCGGACAAACGCGTTCTTTCAGGTTTTATCACCCGTCCTCCCTGTGGCCTTGTGCTCTTCCGCAACACGAGAAATAACTCTTTGTCTGATCGCCAGCACACGTCTCCGACACCCTCGCATTATACACACTGTGTTACATTTACAGACAGCGGCTGGAAAAGCAGACTGATGATTAAACAAATGCTGCTCCTCGTTCTCAACAGCTAAAGTTTGAAGGTTGATGTTTCTGCATGACCTTTCCTCGAGTTAGACAAGATTCAAACCAGTATTTAACAACACAATACGTCACGAAATGAATCATAACTGCATGTTTTACCAACAGGCTAACCAGTGATATTTATTTTTTATAAATATCTGTTGTAATTTATTGTCTTTTATTGTGATTGTAGTAATGTGTTTTTATTACATGTACAGCACTTTGGCTCGACCAAAAATCGCTTTTAAATGTGCTTTATAAATAAAACTTGATTTGATTTGATTTGAGTGATATTTCTATACACACATGCAACCAATAGAGAGTCTTACATGGTAAAGTCCAGTGTCCACATAGCGACTTTTTCTGAGAGAAAGCATCTTTTACTCAATTGATTTTCAATGAGAACATGCCGTCGGAAGAAAGCCACCTTTTAACAAACGCAGCCTTTATTCTGCTTGATGAGGTTTTCCCTCTCCTGTGTGTTCTATACGTTTTGGTGCATGTACATGTTCTGCAGAGGCTGACATTTCTGTGTTCCTTCCGGAGATACAGACCCTGGTTACACAAGGCTGCGCACACTTAGAGTCAGACTTTTTTTGCAGTTTTTATGATACTTATTTTAATCTTGGAAAGTGTGCATCCTCAGTGCTTTGAGGTTCAGTCACACAGAGAGTCAACCTCTGATCAGCTCAGAGTGAAACTGGGCAGAACAGCTTTAGAGTTTGGAAGCTGTCAGTGTGTGATATGAACTAAATCACTGCAGAACAACACACACGCACGCACGCACGCACGCACGCACGCACGCACGCACGCACGCACGCACGCACGCACGCACGCACGCACGCACGCACGCACGCACGCACACACACACACACACACACACACACACACACACACACACACACACATTGGCAGGAGATAGCAGAGCTTTCAGTGTCTGCCCAGCTGATAAGAAACTCAGCAGTGAAATGAAACAAAGTGCTTTTACATCCTCTCCTCTCAGACTCTGCTCTGAGACAATTAACTAGAGTTTATTTTCAATCATCATTATTGCTCTGTTGTAGTAAAGCTTTTCCCTCGCTGTCTGACCGTTATCATCACAGTCTGCAGCTGCACATAGACGCTCTAATCTGTGCATTTAATTACAATTTCTCAGCAACAAACTTAGTTTAAATACCAAAACAGAAACATTTGAATCCTCTAGACCCAGAGAAGTTCTGCAGCCTTTTTTATAGTTTGGCAAAAGGCAGCGATGTGTTCAACTTGGAGACATCAGTTATCCAGAATGTTGTATATTGTTTATATTTGATATACTATTTTTCATTTTCATTTTATTTTTAATTGCTACATTTTTTCCACTTTGAAGTATTTGTATTTGAATGTTGAGCACACTGGTCCTGTAACACAAATAATTGGGATTCATAAAGTAAATATTACTTTGATTATATGTTTAAATTCTACAATACATGACTATTTCAGTAATTTCACTCAAAATGTCACCTTTTATTTAATGTGTTACTTGTGTTTCTATCTCATTTTGAATCTTCATTTTGATAAGTGAATTTTAACAATAGCACCAAGTAAATATGACCTTTACTGGTAATAAAGTAGGACTAAGAGTACCGGTAGTTTCTGTAGACCTGTCTGCCCGTTTTGTGAGTGCACTGCGCGCGTGTGCACTTGTGGCATTGTTTGGGATGACATAATTAAAATAGCGTCCACCCAGTAAAAAAATCCCCACTACACCACTGTTTAAGTGTGGATCTAGTGTGGCGTAGTGGGTTGTCCGTAGGTGTCCGTAGGTGTCCGTAGGTGTCCGTAGGTGTCCGTAGGTGTCCGTAGGTGTCCGTAGGTGTCCGTAGGTGTCCGTAGGTTCAAACCCCACTGCAGTCAGCATGTCGTTGTTTTCCTTGGGCAAGACACTTCACCCCAAATTGCTATGCGAGTATGTAAATCGCTTTGGATAAAAGCTTCTAACAAGTAACATGTAATGTAATCTCTACTTCCTGAATCTGCTTTATGGTTTTCACTTTCTTTGCTTCATCTGTTCTGTTTTTAATTCAGCAGGTGAACCTATATGTTCATCAAATAGTATGTGTGAGCTTAACTGTGTGTGTTAAACTAAAACGGAGCATTTCCTGCCAGCTCAGGTTTAATTTCTGCTTTTTTAAACTGTAGTATGTGCTCATGTGTTTCAGTGTTGGTGTAGAGGCTGAATCTGCTTCATGAAAGGCAGGTTTTCACATCAATAAAACCATTTCTGATCCTAAATATCTTGCTTTCTTCTTTTCTAAGGTCACATTGATCTGCTGTCTTACATGATACACTTCAGTAAAAACATCTCATTGATATTTCTGATCTCTTGTGTTTATTTGCATTGCATTTGATACTCAGATTAGGTTATAGATTACCGAAAGGGTTGTCCAAAATATATCAAAATATGTCACCAAATGATGGATTAACATGTTATCTGTGAGTGATAAGAAAAACAAATCCCTGACTGTTTGCATCCATTAATTATTTTGATAAAGCACTAAATGTTGAAAAATGGAGTACCTTCACCTGAGGCTGATGAATCTCTACCTGCAGCTAATTTGTTGTGTTATGACAGATGACCTGAGCGCAGTAAACTCTCCCAACAATTTGAATGACAGACAACTTTAAGGAATGCAACCGGAGCCCAAAAGACAGCCAGAGAGCATCTTATCTTATCCCCTCCATGCCGGGTCAGCATCGAGTTCAGGTTCCAGCTCCATCCTGTTCCCGTTCCTCCCTGTCGCCTGTATATCAGGTAACGCAGTGTGAAGGTGAAGTAATGGATGAGGCTTCAGGCCTTCAGCAGTCCTCAGCTGACCTTTTCCAAAACGTGTCAGAGTGTCTGTCAACGAGATCACTTCTTCAGATCCAAACTGAGGAATTCAGGGCCGTGAAGGGGTGCAGAGGCCACGGAGAAATTAGGTAAACTGTGTGAAGAGTCTTCAAGTCCCCACCGCTGAGCTGAAAGTGGCTAATGTTGTGGTATAAAGTAACTACAGCACGGTCACATGACTTCACGTCACAACCGCTAAGCTAAAGGTGGCTAATGTTGGGATATAAAGGAACTACAGCACGGTCACATGACTTCACGTCACCACCGCTAAGCTAAAGGTGGCTAATGTTGGGCTATAAAGGAAGTACAGCACGGTCACATGACTTCACGTCACCACCGCTAAGCTAAAGGAGGCTAATGTTGGGATATAAAGGAACTACAGCACGGTCACATGACTTCACGTCACCACCGCTAAGCTAAAGGTGGCTAATGTTGGGCTATAAAGGAAGTACAGCACGGTCACATGACTTCACGTCACCACCGCTAAGCTAAAGGAGGCTAATGTTGGGATATAAAGGAACTACAGCACGGTCACATGACTTCACGTCACCACCGCTAAGCTAAAGGTGGCTAATGTTGGGCTATAAAGGAAGTACAGCACGGTCACATGACTTCACGTCACCACCGCTAAGCTAAAGGTGGCTAATGTTGGGCTATAAAGGAAGTACAGCATGGTCACATGACTTCACATCACCACCGCTAAGCTAAAGGAGGCTAATGTTGGGCTATAAAGGAAGTACAGCATGGTCACATGACTTCACGTCACCACCGCTAAGCTAAAGGTGGCTAATGTTGGGCTATAAAGGAAGTACAGCATGGTCACATGACTTCACGTCACCACCGCTAAGCTAAAGGAGGCTAATGTTGGGCTATAAAGGAAGTACAGCATGGTCACATGACTTCACGTCACCACCGCTAAGCTAAAGGAGGCTAATGTTGGGCTATAAAGGAACTACAGCACGGTCACATGACTTCACGTCACCACCGCTAAGCTAAAGGTGGCTAATGTTGGGCTATAAAGGAAGTACAGCACGGTCACATGACTTCACATCACCACCGCTAAGCTAAAGGTGGCTAATGTTGGGCTATAAAGGAAGTACAGCATGGTCACATGACTTCACATCACCACCGCTAAGCTAAAGGAGGCTAATGTTGGGCTATAAAGGAAGTACAGCATGGTCACATGACTTCACGTCACCACCGCTAAGCTAAAGGTGGCTAATGTTGGGCTATAAAGGAAGTACAGCATGGTCACATGACTTCACGTCACCACCGCTAAGCTAAAGGAGGCTAATGTTGGGCTATAAACGAAGGACAGCATGGTCACATGACTTCACGTCACCACCGCTAAGCTAAAGGAGGCTAATGTTGGGCTATAAAGGAACTACAGCACGGTCACATGACTTCACGTCACCACCGCTAAGCTAAAGGTGGCTAATGTTGGGCTATAAAGGAACTACAGCAAGGTCAAAAAATGTTTGTCTTAATTCAACTCCCTCGAGACGCTGACTGATAGATATCAGAGCGATGATAGCCTGAATTCCTCCAAATAAAAGCATATCATAATATTCATTACTTTGTGTTTTCTTAGATTCTGCTTTAAGATTTGTATCGCTATTATATATATAATATACTATGAAGATAACAAAACTGACACATTTAAGTGCCAGGAACACCTCATCCTAGCGATACAAAAATGAAGTGAAACAGGTATTAAGTCTTAAATCTTCAGTGGATGAATTCTCTCAGTGTGACCTCTAACACAGACCTCTTATTTGAAAGAAAAAGCCCCCATTAAGGGTTTGATTTACAGTGTTTAACCCCCACCTCTCACTACATTTCTAATTTAATGACGTATTTCAGGATGACAACCAAAAACACATTCAGAAAACCATTGACCTCCAGACCAGGGGACATGAAGTGATGCTGACTCATTTCTGGTGTTAAGGACTCATTCCCAAAACTCAGCTGCCCGCTTGCTCACCTCCACCCGACGCTCCGACCACATCACCCCTATCCTCCATGACCTCCACTGGCTCCCCATCAAACACTGCATTGACTTTAAAATATTACTTTTCACTTTCAAAGCCCTCAACAACCTTGCCCCCCCCCCTACCTCTGTGACCTCATCCAACGACACACCCCCACCCGTCGCCTCAGGTCTGCTGAAGCTAACCTACTGCAGCCCATCAGGACAAAGCTCTGGGCCTGGGGTGACAGGGCCTTCGCTGCAGCCTCCCCCACACTCTGGAACCCCCTCCCCAGCCACGTCAGATCCACCAACACTCTCACATCATTCAAACAATCCCTCAAAACTCACCTTTTCACTCTTGCCTTCAACTCCTAATCAACTAACCCCTTGCCCTTATTCCACCTAGCTTAGCACTTTCTACTTTTGTTGTTATTTAGATTTACTTGCTTGTAAGCGCTTTGAGCACCAGGAAAAGCGCTTTATAAATGTAATGTATTATTATTATTATTATTATTATTATTCCTGCACCACTAATTAAACCGACCAAATTATGAACTTAAGTTGATTGTTATAATTTGATAAATATCAGAGCGATTCCTCCAAATAAAAGCATATCATGATATTCAATGCTTTGTCTTTTCTTAGATTCTGCCTTAAGATTTCTATCGCTGTTAAAATATATGAAACTAAAACAACTGACACATTTCAGCAGGTACATCCCCCCCACCTGACCCTAGCAAAACAAAAAGCTAAGTGAAACAGGTAATAAGTCTTAAGTCTCAGTGTCTCCCTCTCTGTGACCTCTAACACAGACCTCTTATTTTAAAGAAATAGCCCCCCATTAAGGGTTTGATTTACACAGTTTTAACCTGATAAGGATCTTACAGGCCGCAGCAGGCTGAACACGAAGAGGAAACTCTGAAACACATCCTTTCATAAAGAGAATAAGAAATGTGCCGTGGGCCGACATTCAGAAGTGAACTCTTCCACACCTCATAATCACATTTAACTGTCAACCTGCGCCTGTGATACACCTGCACACCTGATTTCAATGTATTCATACATGGGAGGGTTATTTTAAAAATGAAATCCATTACATACTATAAAACCCTAACCCTGTAAAACATGTAACCCAATCTGAGTATTGAAATCTGATAATATATCTATTACTTTTGGATTACCTCGGTATCAAATACAATGCAAATAAATAAGAGGACAGAAATATCATTAAGGTGTTTTTTTACTGAATTGAATTACGTACTCTCTCAAGTGTTGACTGTCATCAAAAATTTGAATTAAAAAAATATATATTATTAGCAGACTACTCTAACTCAGCGGTTCCCAACATGTGGGCCGCGGCCCCCTAGTGGTCCGCGAAGGCATTGCAAGTGGGCCGCCAAATATATTTATTTGTATTTTGTACAGACTAAAGACACAAACATGGACATAACAATAACCTATAGGAGATGACATTCCCATCTCAGACAAAAACAAAACAATAACAGGATAAATAAAGATACAGTCAGTAGGATCACTTCAACATTTCACAAATAAAAATAGGTTGACGACCAAAAACGCAACATGGCATATTTACTGTTCCTTTGATCCCACTCTTCGTTAGAGCTCATTATTTCCCATTTCATGGCGTGTTGAGCCTTTGAATTTTTATGGCAATCATTTTTTCCAAAATAAATTGTATTTTGAATCTACTCTTCAAACACCTTAAATTAAGATTACTCCTTGATTGACTTTAATGTATTTTACCCAGAAGAATAGTTGTATTTATTAACTGTGTGCGGTCTTCATCTAAAAGCCCAAATAAAATATTACAGGGTGTAAATGTAAATTCAATATTTGCCGCCAAATAATTTGCAAAACATTATGATTTGTGTGGAAACATTTTCATTATTAAGATTCTTGCCTTTCTCTTTCTTGATCCGCCTTAGCAACGGTCATTACAGTCCTTAGCAACGGTCTGTTCTACTGGATTAACAACGTGTCACATGTTCAGAATTGACCAATCAGAACTTTATTTAGCCTCCGTATTGTTTATGGTTGAATGTGGGCTGCACATTTTTGGGGCCCCAAACAGCATCTTGCATAGGGCCCCCAAACAGCTAGAAACGGCCCTGCTGCAACTGGATGACTAACAGGACGAGCTACCTCTGTATACACTTTGCTTTCTGCCCTCCCACTTCTACTCATTTAGCTTGTTTTTTCGGATGTATAAACTGTCTAATTGTTGAAATAGTAGAATAAATAATAATAAAATAAAATAAACAAGACAACAGAACAATGTGACTTTAGAGAAGAAAGATATTTAGGATCAGAAATGAATTTATTGATATGAAAACCTGCCTTTCATGAAGCAGATTCAGCCTGTACACCAACACTGAAACACATGAGCACAGACTACAGTTTAAACAAGCAGGAATAAAATCTGAGCTGACAGGAAATGCTCTGTTTCAGTTTAATAGGATCAATAAACTGATCAGGAAAGCTGGGTCTGTCCTCAGCATCAAGCTGGACCTCTTTGAAGCTGTGGTGGAGAGGAGGACACTGAACAGGCTGTTGTCCATCATGGATAACCACACCCCATCCTCTCCACCTGCAGCTGGACAGACAGATAACCCCACCCATCCTCTCCACCTGCAGCTGGACAGACAGATAACCCCCCCCCCTCTCCACCTGCAGCTGGACAGACAGATAACCCCCCCCCCCCCCTCTCCACCTGCAGCTGGACAGACAGATAACCCCACCCATCCTCTCCACCTGCAGCTGGACAGACAGATAACCCCACCCATCCTCTCCACCTGCAGCTGGACAGACAGATAAACCCCCCCCCCTCTCCACCTGCAGCTGGACAGACAGATAACCCCACCCATCCTCTCCACCTGCAGCTGGACAGACAGATAACCCCACCCCCCCCTCTCCACCTGCAGCTGGACAGACAGATAACCCCACCCCCCCTCTCCACCTGCAGCTGGACAGACAGATAACCCCCCCCCCCCCCTCTCCACCTGCAGCTGGACAGACAGATAACCCCCCCCCCCCCTCTCCACCTGTAGCTGGACAGACAGATAACCCCCACCCCCCCTCTCCACCTGCAGCTGGACAGACAGATAACCCCACCCATCCTCTCCACCTGCAGCTGGACAGACAGATAACCCCACCCATCCTCTCCACCTGCAGCTGGACAGACAGATAACCCCCACCCCCCCTCTCCACCTGCAGCTGGACAGACAGATAACCCCACCCATCCTCTCCACCTGCAGCTGGACAGACAGATAAACCCCACCCATCCTCTCCACCTGCAGCTGGACAGACAGATAACCCCACCCCCCCTCTCCACCTGCAGCTGGACAGACAGATACCCCACCCCCCCCTCTCCACCTGCAGCTGGACAGACAGATAACCCCCCCCCCCCTCTCCACCTGCAGCTGGACAGACAGATAAACCCCCCCCCTCTCCACCTGTAGCTGGACAGACAGATAAACCCCCACCCCCCCTCTCCACCTGCAGCTGGACAGACAGATAACCCCACCCATCCTCTCCACCTGCAGCTGGACAGACAGATAACCCCACCCATCCTCTCCACCTGCAGCTGGACAGACAGATAACCCCCACCCCCCCTCTCCACCTGCAGCTGGACAGACAGATAACCCCACCCATCCTCTCCACCTGCAGCTGGACAGACAGATAACAACCCCCCCCCCCTCTCCACCTGCAGCTGGACAGTCAGATAACCCCCCCCCCCCCCCCCTCTCCACCTGCAAGCTGGACAGACAGATAACCCCACCCATCCTCTCCACCTGCAGCTGGACAGACAGATAACCCCCCCCCACCCTCCCACCTGCAGCTGGACAGACAGATAACCCCACCCATCCTCTCCACCTGCAGCTGGACAAGACAGATAACCCCACCCCCCCTCTCCACCTGCAGCTGGACAGACAGATAACCCCCCCCCCCTCTCCACCTGCAGCTGGACAGACAGATAACCCCCCCCCCCCCTCTCCACCTGCAGCTGGACAGACAGATAACCCCCCCCCCTCTCCACCTGTAGCTGGACAGACAGATAACCCCCCACCCCCCCTCTCCACCTGCAGCTGGACAGACAGATAACCCCACGGACAGACAGATAACCCCCACCCCCCCTCTCCACTGCAGCTGGACAGACAGATAACCCCACCCATCCTCTCCACCTGCAGCTGGACAGACAGATAAACCCCACCCATCCTCTCCACCTGCAGCTGGACAGACAGATAACCCCCACCCCCCCCTCTCCACCTGCAGCTGGACAGACAGATAACCCCCACCCATCCTCTCCACCTGCAGCTGGACAGACAGATAACCCCCCCCCCCCCCCTCTCCACCTGCAGCTGGACAGACAGATAACCCCACCCATCCTCTCCACCTGCAGCTGGACAGACAGATAACCCCCACCATCTTCTCCACCTGCAGCTGGACAGACAGATAACCCCCACCCCCCCCCTCTCCACCTGCAGCTGGACAGACAGATAACCCCACCCATCCTCTCCACCTGCAGCTGGACAGACAGATAACCCCCCCCCCCCCCTCTCCACCTGCAGCTGGACAGACAGATAACCCCACCCCCCCTCTCCACCTGCAGCTGGACAGACAGATAACCCCACCCATCCTCTCCACCTGCAGCTGGACAGACAGATAACCCCCCCCCCCCCCTCTCCACCTGCAGCTGGACAGACAGATAACCCCACCCATCCTCTCCACCTGCAGCTGGACAGACAGATAACCCCCACCATCTTCTCCACCTGCAGCTGGACAGACAGATAACCCCACCCCCCCTCTCCACCTGCAGCTGGACAGACAGATAACCCCCACCATCTTCTCCACCTGCAGCTGGACAGACAGATAACCCCCCCCCCCTCTCCACCTGCAGCTGGGCAGACAGATAACCCCCCCCCCCCCCCTCTCCACCTGCAGCTGGACAGACAGATAACCACCCCCCCCCCCCCCCTCTCCACCTGCAGCTGGACAGACAGATAACCCCACCCATCCTCTCCACCTGCAGCTGGACAGACAGATAACCCCCACCCCCCCTCTCCACCTGCAGCTGGACAGACAGATAACCCCAGCCCCACTCTCCACCTGCAGCTGGACAGACAGATAACCCCCACCCCCCCTCTCCACCTGCAGCTGGACAGACAGATAACCCCAGCCATCTTCTCCACCTGCAGCTGGACAGACAGATAACCCCCAGCCATCTTCTCCACCTGCAGCTGGACAGACAGATAACCCCACCCCCCACTCTCCACCTGCAGCTGGACAGACAGATAACCCCCACCCCCCCTCTCCACCTGCAGCTGGACAGACAGATAACCCCAGCCATCTTCTCCACCTGCAGCTGACAGACAGATAACCCCACCCCCACTCTCCACCTGCAGCTGGACAGACAGATAACCCCCACCCATCCTCTCCACCTGCAGCTGGACAGTCAGCGGAGCTCCTTCTCCAACAGACTGCTGTCTCAAGGACAGATACTGGAAAACATTCCTGCCCACTGCAATAACTCTGTACAACAAATCACCTCTGGCTGGAAGAGAACTCTCTGCTCCATAGTTTCTCTAGAATAAAACCACGTTGTACATTTTACTCATACATAATCTGTTCCATTTTTAATACTCCATATTCCATATGTCATATATTTTGAATATATATATATGTATAATATCTGCATATATATTTTCTATTTTATTTTATTTTTCTTTCTATTTTTGTTTATTTTGTAGTTTTTTATGCTGCTGCAACAAAAACAATTTCCCAATTTGGGATCAATAAAGTACCATCTATCTCTCTAATACACACAGTTAAGCTCACACACACTATTTTATGAACATATAGGTTCACCTGCTGAATTAAAAACCGAACAGATGAAGCAAAGAAAGAGAAAACCATAGAGCAGATTCAGGCAGTAGAGATACATTCACTCTGAAACACATGAACACAGAGTTAATTAAGATAATTGAGATATTCATAGAGCAATTAGCAAAGGGTTAAGGGCGTACAAACTCCTGATTGCTCCTGCAAAATGAGAGCAAAACACTCCCAACCAACTGATTCAATAAATAATAATTCATTGTAATCAGTCACTTTCTTCCCTTTGATCCGTTTCCCTTGTTCGGACCTGATCCATATTTTCATATTATAACCTTTTATGTTCAAATCTTAACACCAGGTGTCTAAAAAAATCATCTCTTATCGATCTTTTAATTACTAATCAACCCCATAAATATACTGCAACCGGGGTCTTTGCTAATGACCTAAGTGATCATTGTCTAGTTGGTGCTATTAGGGATACCAAAATCCCCCGTACTAAACCCTGTGTTGTTCTGAAAAGAAATGTTAAGCACTTTATAGAGCAAGCCTTTCTTCATGACTTAGTTCATTTTAAATGGGATTGTATTTTATTGATTGGTGATGTTGACGATGCTTGGAAGTATTTTTATGACAGTTTTAGTTATTTTTTTAGATAAACATGCTCCGTTTCGCCGGTTCAGGGTGAAGGGCCGTTATACCCCCTGGTTCACTTCTGATCTGGCAGCCCTCTTACGCAAGAGGAATCTCCTTTGGGCTGCTGCGAGGAAGACAGGCTCTGAGGCTGACTGGCTTCTTTTTCGTCAACTACGTAATCGCTGTACTGCTTCCATTAAAAAAGCCAAAAGCGATTTTTACTTATCCCAGACCACAGACAGTTTGAACGATCCTAGGAGATTTTGGCGTGCCATAAAATCCCTCTCTGCCAGCTCTCGCTCCTTAGAGCTGCCTCCAAACATTGTTGTTGACTCCACCCCTGTGTCAAATAAGACAGAGATGCTTAATTGTTTTAATAAACATTTTATTGCGGCCAGTTCCTTGTGTGACACATTATCTTTTGGTAAATCATCTCCCTCCATCGCCAATAGTCATGCCTCCAGTAGCCACACTTTCTCCTTCAACCCCTTCAATGTTGGGGAGGTTTGTAAGGCTCTAAAGGGCCTAGACCCCAAAAAATCAGCAGGCCCGGACGATCTCCCCCCTTATTTCTTAAGGCTAGCTGCAGATATTTTAGCCAAACCACTGTGTCATGTTTTTAATCTTTCTATAACAAACAATGTCATTCCAGATGTTTGGAAAACTGCAAATGTTCTCCCCTTATTGAAAGGTGGTGATCCCATGGTGATGAATAATTACAGACCAATTTCCAAGCTCTCTATTTTAGCTAAAGTACTTGAAAGGCTGGTGAATGATCAAATCAAAGAATATTTAAGCTTGAACAACATTCTATCTCCTCACCAGTCAGGCTTTAGGAAGCAGCACAGTACAGTAACGGCTGTTTTGAGAGTAGTGAATGACATTGTTGAAAGCTTGGACGCAAAGAGCTACTGTGCTGCCCTTTTTATAGACTTATCCAAGGCATTTGATACTGTGGACCATGGAGTGACCCCATATAGGCCTGTCTGACCAAGCTGTTGGTTGGTTTGCAAACTATCTTTCGAATCGCAAGCAATGTGTAAAATTCAGCGGTCTCTCCTCAAGCTTTCTTAATGTGCCCAGAGGTGTTCCTCAAGGTTCGGTCTTGGGACCGACCCTTTTTACTATTTATATAAATGATGTGGGTCAAAGTATTGATGCCTCTGTACATCTATATGCAGATGATACTGTTGTATACTGTTGTGCTAGCACTGTTGCCCTTGCATTTGAACGTCTGCAGTCTGCTTTTGACCCTTTTCAGTCACATCTGTTCCACCTTAGGTTGGTGTTAAATTCAGATAAGACAAAAGTCATGTTGTTTTCCAATAAGAAAAGGTTACCAACTGTTCTTCCCTGCATCATGTCTGCACAGCATAACCCCATTGAAGCTGTTAACACCTACAGATACTTAGGCATTACTATAGATGACAATCTCTGCTTCAAACAGCATATTGACAATCTCTTAAGGAAATTGAAATTAAAACTGGGATTCTTTTTTAGAAATAAGGCCTGCTTCTCCACAAGTGCGAGGAAACGGCTTGTAACTGCCACATTTTTGCCGCTCTTGGACTACGGGGATGTTGTGTACATGAACGCCTCAGCTCACTCCCTTCATCTGCTGGACGCTGTCTACCATGGGGCTCTGAGGTTCATAACAAACTGTAAACCCCTCACACACCACTGCACGCTGTACTCTTTAGTCAACTGGACATCATTATCAATGCGCAGATCACTGCACTGGTACACATTCATCTATACCGCTATGCTTGGACTGCTGCCCCTCTACATATCCACTTACATATCACACAAACAGTACAGCTATAGCCTACGATCTCAACATTACATCACTCTGTCCGTCCCCTCAGTTCGCACGGTGCTTGGGAAAAAAGCCATATCATACTCTGCCCCCTCGACCTGGAACACACTTCAGCAGGAACTTAAGCTGACCACTTTGATACCCATCAAGGATTTTAAACTCATTTTAAAAAAGCTGGAGAAATCATCTGTGGGTGTTTGCACCTGCTATATCTGAATACTGTATATGGATTTCAATGACTACTTTTTTTACGATGTTGTATTTTATTGTTGCCTCTGTGTTTAGTGTCCTGTCTGTAACTTTGTGTGGTAGTGTTACCACTGACAGGTCTCTCTTGAAAATGAGACCTTGTGTCTCAATGAGATTTTTACACCTGTATAAATAAAGGCTAAATAAAAAAATAAAATCAAAAAATCAAAATAAACATGCTAGATATTAAAAACAATTAGGAAACAATACCAGGTGTGACGGAGCTGCAGAGAGAGTGGAAGAGATCATAACACTGCACCCATCAGTGGTTAAAATCACTCAGCAAACTGCAATGAGGAGACGTAATCTGTGAGAGAGTTTCCACCTGTGGTAAA